>NC_140165.1:233437812-233500312 GCF_963971535.1 Notolepis coatsorum | reverse complement strand
GCTAGTTTGTATCCAATCAGCTAGGGGCTTTGCGAAATGGCTAAGACTGCAGGGATCCCCCAGGATATATAAACCGGAGCAGAACTCATACTCATTCCCTGTAACCTCTGTGATGTAGTCGTGGATGTTACTCCAGAAATCTCAGATTTTCGGACATGACCAGAGTGCATGGACTAGATCCCCCTCCCCTGTCTGGCATTTCCAGCAGTCTGGATTGTCTTTCACGCCCAGTCTATACATTCTAGAGGGGGTCCAATAGATGCGGTGGAAGATCTGGAATTGTATTAGCCTTGTTCTGATATCCCTGAACACCTGTTTGGGGATCCCCGAGATTCTATCCCAGTCCTCCTCCTCAAATGTGACCCCTAAGTCCTTTTCCCAGACTATTTTGAGAGCAGAGGAGATCCCACTGCCCTCCCTGTCGATAAATATGGAGTAATAAACAGAGGCTTCATGTCCCAACCCAGAGATAGCCAAAATCTTTTTAAGCAGATCTGTACCCTGGGGGAGGGTCTGTGGAGAGCCAAATGTGCTTATGAGAAGATGCCTCAATTGTAAATATCTCCAGAATTGATTGTTGGCCAGATGATATTGTTGGATCAGTTTATCAAATGATTATAATGCATCGTCTTCATAGAGGTCCCCCAGGGTTCAAGTTCAAGTTTCTTTAATAGTTGTCATGCAGAAGTACAGAATACTTTCATACAAAATGCTTCTTACTGTTACGCTCCAGAGACTGTGCTAGACAAGATAGTATCAAATAACATAGTATAGCATGTAATTTAGAAGTAGAAAATGAGGTCACAGTGTTCAGTATAGACATATGTACAATGTTCGATGCAGAATAGACGTAACTGAGTTACCATATAATATACAATACTATGCAGTGTACTAATGTACAGTACTATATAGTGCAAAGCAGAAATGGGATGAGGTACAATTTAGGTACAATTTACAGTAAGGTGTACGAGTTGTAGTGCAATCCTTCATCAATAAATATAAAGTGTGGGGAGTGGGTGCTACAGTGTGTTTGTTTAAAGTGGGTGTGTGCTATAAAGTGTGTGGAGTGGGTGCTACAGTGTGTTTGTTTAAAGTGAGTGTGTGCGTGTGGATGTGTGTGCTATGTGCGTTTGGTGGTTGTTGTTGTGTAGTGTTCATTGTTCGTTTAGCAGCCTGATGGCCTGGGGATAGAAGCTTCTTCTGAGTCTTTCTGTGCTCGCCTTGAGACTCCGGTATCGCTTGCCTGACCGCAGCAGTTCAAAGAGGCAGTTGTTCGGGTGACTGGAGTCTTTAATGATTCTCTTAGCCTTGCCCTTGCAACGCTTGTTGTAAATGTTCTGGAGGGTGGGGAGCCCCCCTCCAATTGTGCGTTCGGCTGAACGTGTCACTCTTTGTAGTCTGCTTCGGTCTTGTGCAGTGCTATTCCCAAACCAGGAGGTGATGTTGCCAGTCAAGATGCTCTCTATTGTACATGAGTAGAAGTTCTTAAGGATCTTCTGACTGACTTGGAACTTCCTTAGGCGCCTGAGGAAGTAGAGGCGTTGTCGTGCCTTCTTCACAACACTGTCAATGTGTGTGGTCCATGTCAAGTCCTCGGATATGTAGGCTCCGAGGTACTTAAAGCTGTTGACTCTCTCAACCGGTGCCCCGTCGATGCTGAGGGGGCTGTAGTCCTTGACCCCCGACCTCCTGAAGTCCACAATCATCTCCTTTGTTTTGCTGACGTTCAGGGAGTGGCTGTTTTCCTGGCACCATCCCGCCAGGACCTTGACCTCTTCCAGGTAGGCCCTCTCGTCGTTGGCAGAGATCAGGCCCACCACCACTGTGTCGTCAGCAAATTTGATGATTGTATTGCTACTCCGCTGAGCCACACAGTCGTGTGTGTACAGGGAGTAGAGGAGGGGACTCAGAACACAGCCCTGGGGGGCCCCTATGTTGAGGGTGATGGATGAGGAGGTGCAGTTGCCTGCTCTCACCACCTGGGGTCTGCCCGTCAGGAAGTCCAAGACCCACTGGCAGAGGTCATAGTTCAAGCCCAGGTCCCTGAGCTTGGCTATGAGTATGGAGGGGACTATGGTATTGAATGCCGAGCTGTAGTCGATGAATAGCATTCTCACATAGTTCCCCTGCCTCTTGTCCAGGTGTGATGCTGCTCTGTGCAGCACATGGGCTATGGCGTCCTCCGTGGACCTGTTGGGGCGGTATGCAAATTGCAGGGGGTCCATGTTGATGGGGAGGGAGGAGCAGATGTAGCCCTTTACTAGCTTCTCAAAGCACTTCATGGCTATGGAGGTGAGAGCTACAGGGCGGTAGTCGTTGAGGCAAGCAGGCTTGGATTTTTTGGGTACAGGGATAATAGTGGACTTCTTCAGGCAGGTGGGGATGACAGCCTGTTCTAAGGACAGGTTAAATATGTCAGTGAATACCGGGGCCAGTTGGTCGGCACAGACTTTTAGGACACGGCCGGGGATGCCGTCCGGACCTGCTGCCTTCCTGATATTCACTTTTTTAAAGGTCCGCCTCACCTCATGCTCTGTTACCCTGAACACTGAGTCTCCATCAGCAGCAGACCCCCCCCCCCCATTGCCGTGGCTTGTGGGCTGGTGTTGTTATTACCAGCATCAAACCTCGCATAGAAGGTATTGAGGTCATTTGCTAAGGAGATGTCACTGTTCAGTTTGAGGGAGGCGCCTTTGTAGTCTGTCATCGTTTTGAGCCCCTGCCACATAGCTCTAGAGTCAGCCTGTTCAAACTGGAGTTCAATTTGATCCTTGTAGCGCCGTTTGGCCTCTGTCACTGTCCTCCTTACGTTGTATCGCGCCACCTTGTGGTCATTCATGTTGCCTGCCACTAGGCCGTCGTTGTATGCTTTGGTGCGCGCTCTCAGAGCTTCACGGACGGATTTGTCTACCCAGGGTTTTTGATTTGGGTAAACTCTCATTGTGGTAGTGGGGATTGTTTCTGCCACCAAAGTACGAACATAGTCCAGCACTGTCTCCGTGTAGACATGAATGTTATCTGTGTCGCGGAACACGCTCCAGTCTGTGCAGTCAAACGCAGCCTGGAGCGTCTCCTCTGACGTCAAATCCCATTTCTGCACCTCTCGCGAGACTACGGGAGTGCTTTTGATTCTCTGTTTGTACTTTGGTGAAAGGAAAATGGACGCGTGATCTGACTTACCAAAGCCACTAGCAGAATGAGCCTTGTATCCACCCTTGAATTGCGTGTAACAGTGATCTAGGATGTTACCGCCTCTGGTGTTACAAGTCACATGCTGATAGAAGTCAGGTAATACCTTTCTCAGATTGGCGCTATTGAAATCACCCACCACTATTATGGCGGCGTTAACGTTCGCCGCTTGGATTTTATTTACCTCGTCGTGGAGTCTGGAGAGCGCGACATTATTGCTGGCTTGCGGTGGAATATACACTCCTACAAGGATGATCGCCGTTAACTCCCTCGGGAGGAAGAAAGGACGACACTTGATGGTTATATATTCCAGGTCTGGGCAGCAGTGGTTCGATAATTCCTTCACGTTAGCTGGATCGCTCCAATTGTTGTTAAACATGAAGGCAATACCTCCTCCACGTTGTTTGCCGGACAATGCTGATCTGTCCTTGCGGTGGATGAAGAAGTGGTCAGCCGGTTGTATGGCGTGGTCTGGGACGTCCGGCATCAAACCACGTCTCGGTGAAGCAGAGAACGTTACAGTCTCTAACGTCTCTTTGGTATTGAATCCTTGCTCGGATGTCATCCAGTTTATTGTCAATTGATTGTACATTGGCTAGCAATATACTGGGTAGTGGCGTTCGGTGTCGTCTGGATCTCAGCCTGTTACGGATCCCAGCTCTCTTCCCTTGCCGCCTGATGATTCCTTTGTTCCTGGGGTCAGGATCTGGTCCCATTGTTCTGAGAATCTCCATAGGCCATTGCTGCGGTTCGGAAAGCTGATTCAGTGAGTAATCCAATCGGTAAGTTTCCCGTAATCCGATGTCTATAAGTGACTGACGGTCATACACATTAAATGCACCTACTGTTGGTACAGACAAAACTCTTAAAACTATAAATATTAACAAAAGTAAGCACAATCTCGACGGAGCGAACAGACAGGCGACCGGGCATAGCGGCGCCATCTTGAGAGGTGAGGATGCCTTTGTCTATCCATTCCTTCCACATAAAGGGGGATCTGCCTATACACAGTTTGGGGTTAGCCCATATACTATAGGCTTAAATTTGGATTGATATGGAAGATGCGGGACACCTTCTTCCATACGGCCTGTAGGTGAGAGATAATAGGGTGAGTTCGGGCAGTTGGTGGTAATTTAGCTGTGATATACCGACTGCTCCATTATGTACCATGGAGGCGCTCTCTCAGGGGGCAGGGCCCACTGTGTCATATGCCTGAAACTGTAAGCGTAATGATATAGTAATAATTTGGGGAGACCCAGACCACCTCTGTCTACAGGCTGTTGTAGTTTACCAATACGCATCATGGGTCTTTTACCGTTCCACAGGAATGTGTTGCATATTCTGTCAAATTGTTTGAAATACTTGCTAGGTATTGCTATCGGCAGTGACTGGAGGAGGTAGTTTACTCTGGGAATGCAGTTCATCTTAAGAACATTGACCTTGCCCCATAGTGACAAGAAAAGGGGAGCCCATCTCTCCACATCCGCTGAAATTTTGCCTAGTAGTGGGTCAAAATTGACCCTTACAATGTAATTTACTTGCCTGAGGAAAAGGATCCCTAGATACCGAATACCCTTTTCAGGCCACTAAAATTAGCCATCTTTAAATAATGATTTTGGGCAGTAGGGCGTTAGGGGAAGAGCCTCCGACTTCGACCAATTAACCTTATACCCAGAAAATCATTTTTTTATCCACTTTTTCTCCTCTTTTTCTATTTTTCTCCCATCCCAATTTCGCTGTGCCAATTCTTCCCTCCCCTGTCTTGAACGTTGCTCGCATATGCCCCCCACTGGCTGGTTGTAGGGAGGATAGAAGCCTTGCATCACGTGTCCCCTCCGATACACGAGGAGGCAGCCTGTCACATCTTTTCACCTGCCAGCGCGGACTTTCACTCATTGGCGAGGTGTAACGTGTGGGAGGCTCACACTACCCCCGCCATTTCCTGTCTCTGCTGTGCAGGCGTCCCCCAACCGACCTGTAGGAGTCGCTGTCCACAACGTCCAGATTACCACCCATCGACTTCCACCCGCTAACTCTGCCAATTGAGTTAGTATGACGGCCGGCCCAAGCCGGAGGCAACGCCGACAGCCGGATTCGAACCCGGTGTCTCTTGCGTTGGTGACGAGCGCAATGTCCGCTGCGCCACCCAGCCACCCTACCCAGAAAATCTTGAGAATGTATCCATTGTCTTGAGTAGTGCAGGTACAGCATTGCCTGGATCTGTAACAAAAAGTAAAATATCATCTGCATAAAGCATACGTTTTTGGGCCGCGCCCCCCACTGTAACGCCAGGGAAACTTGGGTCCTTACGTATAGCTGCTGCCAAGGGTTCAAGCGCTAAACAGAAAAGCAAAGGAGAAAGGGGCGAACCTTGGCGTGTCCCGCGGCCGAGCTTGAAATATGAGGAGATTATCCCATTTGTTTGCACCGCTGCCTCCGGTTGGTTATACAACAGCTTCACCCATTTTATAAAGGTCCGACCGAATCCAAACGCTTCCAGGGTTGAAAATAAGTAATCCCATTCTACACTATCAAACGCCTTTTCAGCGTCCAGTGAGATGGCGGCAGTTCGTTCATTATCGTTACTGACTGCCCACATTACATTGATAAGGCGTCTGATGTTATCAGCCGAATTTATTTTGCGAATAAATCCAACTTGGTCAGGATGCACCAGGGAGGATATTACTCCATCCAAACGGTTTGCAAGTATTTTGGAAAGCACTTTTACATCCTGGGAAATCGGGGAAATTGGACGATAGTTCTTGCACTCGGAGGGTTCTTTTTTTCAATATTAGAGATATTAAGGCCTGTGATAGGGTGGGGGGTAAATGGCCTCTATCCAGAGCTTCAGTATACATACTCTGCAGTAGAGGTGTCAACTCTGTTGAGAAGCATTTAAAGAACTCAGCTGTGAGACCATCAGGCCCCGGCGCTTTACCGGACGGCAATTTCCTAATAACCTCTGCTATTTCATCCTCTGGTATTGGGGCGTCTAGATACTCATGTTGACCCGCATCTAATGTAGGGAGATCCAACCCGCTAAAAAGAAAGGAATTTCCTGCTGTGTTGCCTTGGAAGAGGAAGTGTAAAGACCCATGTAGAATTCTTTAAAAGCATTGTTAATATCACTGGCCTTAGTCACCAGGGCTCCCCCCTGTACCTGGATAGCCGAAATAGTGGATGATGACTCCTTGTGTTTAATATACCTGGCCAGCAACTTACCGGCTTTGTCCCCTGATTCAAAGTAATTCTGCCTGGCCCTAAACAATCCAAACTCAACCTTCTGCGAAATAATACAATTATACTCATACTTGAATTGAGTTACAACTAAGCCTTAGGTTATTTGGTGATATTTTTTGTTTCAGCTGTCCCTCCGCTACCAGCAACCTTTTTTCTAAATCACCAATCTTTTTGGCGTTCTGCTTTTTCTTATATGATGCATATTGAATTACGTGACCCCTCACAAAAGCCTTCAGGGCTTCCCAAGCAACCCCCGCGGATGGCGCGGAAGGAACATTGGTCTCTATATACATATCAATCTGATTTTTCAGCATGGCTTTAAAGTCGATATCCTGCAGTAGAGACGAGTTAAATCTCCATCTAGAGGACCTCTTTGCACGGTCAATGGGGAGCAGCTCAAGGGTCACCCTTGCGTGATCTGACACTATAATGTTGCCAATTGAACAGGCCAATGTAGATGGGAGCAGGTCTTTAGAGATAAAAAAAAGAATCAAGCCTTGAGAATACACCGTGAACCGAAGAAAAAAAGGTATAGTCCCTCCCCTTAGGATTTAGCATACGCCAAGCATCCACAAGCCCCAGGGCAGAACACATTCCTCCCACTGTGGAAATTGATCTGGGGGTCTAGCAGTGGTCGGTGTACTCCTATCCAGAACAGCATCCATAGCAATATTCATGTCCCAAGCACATATGATTGGATAGTCACCATGTCATTTAATTTACATTCCAGGTCAGTAAAAAACATTGGGACATCCCCATTAGGAGCATATGTATTGGCTAGAATAAATACTTTCCCCTGAATCTCAGCCAAGATAATGACCATCCTCCCTTCCTCATCTTTGAGCTCTCTCAGACATTTAAATTGCAGCTGTTTGTTCACTAGTATAATGACTCCCCTACTTTGACTGGTACCGGCACTACAGAACATGTGACCCACTCATCCCTTACATAAACGCTTCGATTCTTCCAATGACAAATGTCATTCCTGCAAAAACATTATATCATACCTGGAGGATTTCAATTTATAAAGTATAAAGTCCATGTCCAAGTCCAAAACCCCCACCACCTCCTAATAGACAGTCTCCTCCCCACCGCATGTATATATTCCCTCCCCGCCGTATGTATATTTCTCTCCCACCCACCCACCCCCTCCTAATGTACAGTCCCCTCCCAATCATATGTATATACTCTGTCAGGATCTAGGGGTAACAGTACTGTATATTTGAATACCGTTTATGTCACAAATGTATCAGTACTAAATACCTATATGTCCCTATGCCATAAATGTCATGTATGTTGTGTATGTCATAAATGTCTATATGAATTGAAAATGGGGGACCCTGATGGAAACAAGACAAACGTCTTTCTCAGGTCTGCATCCCCTTAACAATTGTATGTATTGAGCCGTACTGTATTGTACCCATTCTGCAATCTGTTAAATAAAGTTTTCATTCATTCATTCATTCATTCATTCATTCATGTGGCGAGGCACAGCTTATTATTATTCTGAGCAGACATGACCCCGCAGAATAGTAATAATGACCGGTGATATCCTGGCAGCTAAGTGAAGTATTTTTAACCATGTCGACCATCACGGGGCACTTGACAAAAAACAACAATAAAAAACACCATGACACGCTGCAAACAGAACATAGTGTGATGAAAAAAATAAACTAAAACAAAAACACAGACAAATACGATTCAGGTCCATGACCCGTCGGTAGAGTGGTTCGCTCTGAGTGCCGCCCACTCGCGGCATTGTTTTGGCAAAAGTTTGAGCACGTTTGTCGGTTTGCACGGTTATTGCGTCTGCTTCTGTCCTCCATGTCGTAAATTTTATCCCGGATAGCCTCCATCTCAGCTCTGGTAGCGGGTGGGTCAGCCTGTAGCTGTTTGTCGGCGTCCTCCAGAAAGCCCAGTCTCCCCTCCACATCACTGATCCTTGTCACAAGTGTTGACAGTTTCCCTTCCAGCTTTGCATCTCCTTAGATATTTTCTTCAGGATTATAAAGATATTCGCTATGTCCTCCCCTGTCGAATTCGTATTTTCTTCTGTCGGAGGAGATTGATCATCGCCATCTTGGTATTGAGCGTAAACCTCCCTTTTTAGTGATATTCTGAGGTGGATGTTTCTGTTTGCACGCCATTTTCAAACTCCCAAAATGATCGCCCCTCTATGACGACTTTGTTATGTTATGGGTTATCATTTTTGTTTAAAATGTTAACCCAAGGAAGCATACTAGGACCGCTACTGTTCCTAATTTATGCAAATGACATGTCGTCAGCTTGTGACTGCAACTTGTTCCTGTTTGCGGACGACTCAGCCCTGCTGGTCTCTGACAAGAACAAGTTACAGGTTGAAAAAACCCTCAGCTCGGAACTAGGCAGAATCTGCATATGGCTTGCTGATAACAAACTATCATTACACATGGGCAAAACAGAGTCCATTCTCTTCGGTTCAAATAACAAACTCAGCAAGACCGACGGCTTCTCAGTTACAGTGGGTGACAATATTGTCACAAGGAAAGATGAAATTACCTACCTGGGTTCCATCCTAGAGGCTAATCTCTCCTGTGACAAAATGGCATCCAATGTAATAAAAAAAGTCAACCAACGAACTCGATTCTTGTACCGGATCTCCTCTCTGGTAAACAAGAACACCCTGAAGACTCTGGCAGGAGCACTCATTCAGGGGTACTACGACTATGCTTGCACCTCATGGTACCAAAGCACCTCAAAGGCGCTAAAAACAAAATTACAAACATCTCAAAACAAACTGGTCAGACTACTGCTTGACCTTACTCCTAGAACCCACCTCACCCCTGCCCACTTTGACAACCTAGGATGGCTTAGAGTAGACGACAGAGTACAACAACTTGCAATGGGCCTGGTCTACAAGATACACTACACGACCAAGGTACCCATGTACATGTCAAAATACTTCCCAAAGGTCAGTGAATACCACGATCACAACACCAGAGGGAGCTCCACAAATCATGTTAAACCCAGATTCGGCTCAAATAAGGGACTAAACACGTTTCGCAATTATGCCACATCAATGTGGAACGCCCTACCCAAAGCTGTAAAGGAATGTGGATCACTACCCACTTTCAAAACCTCTCTCAAGGGACACCTACGGGAGACTGCAATTCAACACTGGCCCCTGTAAATATCCTAACCCAACCCCCTCCAATGTACAGTCATTTACCTAGTATGGTTTTGTCAATAGTTCAATGTACAATTGTGTTTGTTTGTACAGTGTCTCCTCCCCCCCCCCCTCAATGTACAGTGTTACTTGTTTATACAGTGTGCCCCCCGCCCCCCCCCCCCCCCCCAACCACCTCCAATGTAAATTACCCAGTATGGTTGTCAATATCCCAATGTACCCAACCCCCCCCACCCAACCTCCTCCAATGTACAGTTTCTACGTCAAATGTATATACTCCCTTTTCTTGACTCCTTCTGTACCACAAACAGTACTGTATTTGCAAATCTGGTATGTCATAAATGTATAGATGTAGCAGTACTGACTATCTGTATGTCATGTATGTCATATATGTCTATATGAATTGAAAATGGGGGACCCTGATGGAAACAAGACAAACGTCTTTCTCAGGTCTGCATCCCCTTAACAATTGTATGTATTGAGCCGTACTGTATTGTACCCATTCTGCAATCTGTTAAATAAAGTTTTCATTCATTCATTCATTCATTTCATTCATTCAACCCTTTCACTGCCACGTGACAGAAGGTACACCTTCTGTGTATTGTCGCAGTAAAAGGGTTAACATTTTAAACAAAATAAAACAAAGGCTCTTTATTTGGTAGTGCGGCAGTGAAAGGGTTAAACATTGCCGGTGACCTAAGGGTTGTGGCTACACAAGCCTTCGCAAGGGCCTTGTTTAATAAAATTATATAATTTTTTATATTTTCAGACATTTTCTCCCATTGGCAGTTATCTGTACCTCGACCTGCTAACACACCTGGTAACACTCCTGGTAACATACATGGTAACACACCTGGTAACACTCCTGGTAACATACATGGTAACACTCCTGGTAACACTCCTGGTAACATACATGGTAACACTCCTGGTAACACTCCTGGTAACATACATGGTAACACTCCTGGTAACACTCCTGGTAACATACATGGTAACACTCCTGGTAACATACATGGTAACACACCTGGTAACACACCTGGTAACACACCTGGTAACACACCTGGTAACACACCTGGTAACACTCCTGGTAACATACCTGGTAACACACCTGGTAACACTCCTGGTAACACACCTGGTAACACACCTGGTAACACACCTGGTAACACACATGGTAACACTCCTGGTAACACACCTGGTAACACACCTGCTAACACACCTGGTAACACACCTGCTAACACACCTGGTAACACACCTGGTAACACACCTGGTAACATACATGGTAACACACCTGGTAACACACCTGGTAACACACCTGGTAACATACATGGTAACACACCTGGTAACACACCTGGTAACACACCTGCTAACACACCTGGTAACACACCTGCTAACACACCTGGTAACACACCTGGTAACACACCTGGTAACACACCTGATAACACACATGGTAACACACCTGGTAACACTCCTGGTAACACTCCTGGTAACACACCTGGTAACACACCTGGTAACACACCTGGTAACACACATGGTAACACTCCTGGTAACACACATTCTAACATACCTGGTAACACACCTGGTAACACACCTGGTAACACTCCTGGTAACACACCTGGTAACACACCTGCTAACACACCTGCTAACACTCCTGGTAACACTCCTGCTAACACACCTGCTAACACTCCTGGTAACACTCCTGGTAACACAAATGCTAACACACCTGGTAACACTCCTGGTAACACACCTGGTAACACACCTGCAAACACACCTGGTAACACTCCTGGTAACACACATGCTAACATACCTGGTAACACACATTCTAACACACCTGCTAACACACCTGGTAACACACCTGTTACACCATATTGTGCGCTCGATCAGTCATCATCAACTTGTAAAGTAAAGTCGTGGTAAATACCATCCATGAGACATGAGTTCAGAACACAGAGTATCATGAGACACCATCAGAAATACTGTGTTGACTTGCTGGGATTCCTAGAAATCACTCAACCACCTGCATCAAGAAATAAATGTTGAATTATCTGAATCTGCTGCCTTGCATCTGATTTGAGCTCCTGACTTTGCAACCTCCTGTAAGTGGCACACCCGGACGCTATCACCATTTGGTCACATGATACATTTCCGAGTTGACGAGGATCAATCGAACGCACCCATATTCTATTATCTTCTATTCTCCCAGGGTGCCCAGGGGCTCGTAAGAAAGAGTTCCTGCAGAGTCTGGTCAGAGCCCTGCAGCTGGAAGCAGAGCATGCTGGGAGATTGAGTTCTCACAGGTCAGTCTAACTTCATCACATGTGACACACATAATGGAATAATGATTTCCTTTAAAACACCTCAAGTAATGTAAATAAACAGAAGTCAAGGGCAGCCGGTCATGACGATTGCATGATCTCCTTCTAGGTTACCCTGATTGGCCCATCATTCACTCTGTCAGTAGTTGTAAAGGATATCAGCTAGTTACCACCACAAACAAGTAATGAAACTAGTTAGCTGGAATTTAGTTTGATTTGAATGGTTCAAAAACAACTACAGCAACTGTGACAATTCATTTATCACCTTAGGAATACCTTAGAAATACCCACTGGGCTTAGATATCCCTTCATTCTTCATGCTGGGTGCTGTTGGCTCATACCTGCCTTGAATGCAAAACACAAGGGTTTCACTTTGTATTCCCCAGCAGTGACTTGATAAGCATCTGATTAGGAGTGAGAATGGAACTCAGCGACAGAATACTGCATTTCTACATCCATCTCTTTCGTTCTCTCCATCTTATGTCTTCCTGTCACTCAGACGCTTCAGTTGTTCAATAATCTCTCTCCATCTGCTAATCCCTCAGTTAATTTACCAACAGGCCTCCTCCTTTCAACCGTCCCATTTCATATTTCACACTTCCTATTTTTTTTTCTATTTTTTTCCACACACACACCCATCTGAGACCTCTCTCTCTCTCTCCCTCCCTCTCTCTCTATCTCTCTCTCTCTCTCTTACCACATATGCAGCATAGCAGATCTCACGTTAGGTCGGATAGCACACTACACACACACACACTTCTAATCCCCAGATTTCATTCTGGTATTTTCTCTCTCAGCGGCATGTTTGCGACTGATAACCTTTACTTTTGCTCACATTTTGGTTAGACGTCTAGACATCGAAAACCCAGGGTTTCACCTGCTGTATAACTGATGGGGATGTGGGGGCCGTCTGGGTGTCTGAGTCAAATTAAAGATTCAAATCTGTAGGAATCTCACACAATTCATTTGTCATATTTGGCTATTGCAGCGCGAACAGCCGGGAACATTTTGTCTAGGGCCACAGCGATCTGATTACATATGTCTGCAAGATGCTATAAGCTTCTAACCTTGTAATTAGACGAGGCTTGTGGTGCTTTGGCGTAAACAAAAATCCAATCCAAACCCCTGACTTAGAATCCCATCGGTTATTTGCGTATTAAGTTAATTCCAATACCACACAGTGGACGCTGATTTGTTTATTTACTCTCTCGGAGATTACAGTTGCCCACTCAGACTGGGAGAATTGCTATAAAAAAAATGTTCATGGAAGGGTGGACTTTCTTATGGAGTTACAGCGTGTGTTGATACAGACTCTGAGTAAACTTGAATATAGATACCGGTAGATAGATAGATAGATAGATAGATAGATAGATAGATAGATAGATAGACAGATAGACAGATAGACAGATAGACAGATAGATAGATAGATAGATAGATAGATAGATAGATAGATAGATAGATAGATAGATAGATAGATAGATAGATAGATAGATAGATAGATAGATAGTGTAGTGGATGTCCCTTACGGGCATCCATAGCTGTTGCTGTAAGGCGTGGCGCAGGCGCAGTTGTTTTAGATGAATAAAGAGACGTTACTTGAAATGGCCACGCTGTCTGAGTCCTTATATGAAACACCACCTAAGCTTTACCACATGGTGTCAGAAGTGTTCAACCCATGTCAGAAGGGTTAACCCGTTACCTAGGAGACGAAGAGAAGAGACTGGTCAAGCGGCGAGAGAGATATTACAGGCTATTACAAGAGATAGCACAACAGCTAACGTTAGCTAACTATGTCGGACGGCGAAGGGGCACCAGCGGCAGCAAGGGCGGCGCCACCAGCACCGGCAGCAGGTCGCGCGCAGACGGACAGTTTCCATGTCAGCGCACCGGAGAAGTTTGACTGCACAGATGGCAAGAACTGGCCGAGATGGATCCGGAGGTTTGACAGATATCGCGTTGCATCGGGACTGGATAGGAAAGGAGAGGCATTCCAAGTCAATACGCTGATATACTTCATGGGAGATGAAGCGGAGGACATTCTAAATGCTACTCAGCTGAGTGCACAGGAAAGGCTCGTATATGCAACTGTGGTTACGTGTTTGGAAGAACATTTCGTAGGGCGACATAACGTCATATTCGAGCGTGCGCAGTTTAACGTACGTAAACAAGAGCCAGGGGAAGACGCGGATAGCTTCATAACGGCAGTGCATAAACTCGCAGAACACTGTAACTTTGGGGTGTTGTGGGAGGAGTTAATCCGGGATCGCATTATTGTCGGGATAAAAGACCTGGCCCTTTCAGAGAAACTGCAGCTAGACGCTGACATGACATTGAACAAGGCTATCAGTCAAGTGAAACAGCAGGAAATGGTGAAGCAGCAACAGACTGTGATGCGGGGCGGGGCTACACACACAGAGGAAAGGAGAGAGGTGGATGCGATCTCTCGTCCATTAAAAAAGAAAGAGGCATATGGTCACAAACAAACAGGGTATACCAGAACAAGACAGACAGAGACAGTCAAAAACACAGAGAAATGTCAGAAATGTGGTCGATTTCCCCCCCATAGCTGGAGAGAATGTCCAGCTAGCAATGCAGAATGTAGAAAGTGCCACAAGACAGGGCATTTTGCTGCAGTGTGCCGTTTCGCACAGCCAGTGTATGAGATGCTAGAGGAGGGAGAATTACAACAGGACACCCTTTTTCTATGAGAAGTGAAGGATCATGTCTCTGGCTGGCACACAGACATAGAACTCAATGGAGAAGTGATCTCTTTTAAAATAGACACAGGAGCAGCAGTCACTGCTATCCCCACCAGGCTATATAAATATAGCAGAGATGGCCCCTTGATGGCAACAGATAAGAAGCTATATGGGCCCAATAACATGGTGCTGCAGGTAGCAGGGCAAGTCACATGCCGGCTCAAGAGCAAAAGTGGAACGGTTGCCCAGCCGGTATTTGTAGTAGATTCTTTAGTCAGACCCTTATTAGGCCTGCCAGCAGTTGAAGCCTTGCGACTGGTAGAGCGGGTTGATGAACTGGAGGACCCAGGGGACTTTTTCAGGCGTAAATTCCCCACAGTGTTCGCAGGCCTGGGGAGGCTAGAGGGGGATTACTGCATTCGCCTGAAGGAGGATGCGGTACCATACTCACTCACTACTCCACGCAGAGTGCCTATACCACTAGCAGACAAAGTCAAGGAGGAGTTGGAGAGAATGGAAAAAATGGGAGTAATTTCAAGGATAGAAAGGCCAACGCCGTGGTGTGCGGGTATGGTACCCGTGATAAAGCCCAACAAGACAGACATCAGGATCTGCGTGGATCTGACTAGACTCAATGAGGCGGTATGTAGAGAACGACACATACTACCATCGGTAGAGCAGTCATTGGCTCAATTGAATGGGGCAAAGATCTTCACTAAGCTAGACGCACGCTCAGGGTTCTGGCAGATTCCCCTATCAGAAGAATGCAGAGAGCTCACCACATTTGTTACTCCATGTGGCCGCTTCTGTTTCAATGTCCTGCCGTTCGGGATCAGCTCTGGTCCAGAACATTTTCAGAGGCGCATGTCGCAGCTCTTGGACGGGCTGACGGGCATAATATGCCACGCAGATGATGTGCTGGTATGTGGCGTAGATAGGGCCCAGCATGATGAGAGGCTCACTGCGGTCCTGTCCAGGCTTCAGGAAGCCGGCCTGACCCTAAATGAAAAGTGCGTGTTCGCACAGACAGAGTTGGTGTTCGTGGGCCACAAAGTCAGTGCAGGGGGCATAGCGCCAGACCCAGAGAAAGTTAGGGCAATCGTAGACATGCCCGCTCCACAAAATGTCGCAGACGTGAGACGGTTCCTGGGCATGGCCACATACATGGGAAAGTTTGTACCTCTTTTCACCGACACTACCAAACCACTACGGGATTTACTGGTGAAAGAGAATGCCTGGGTGTGGGGAGAGGTGCAGCAGACAGCCTTTGAAAAGGTGAAGTCTGATCTGGCCTCAGATAGGGTGCTAGCACAGTACAGGCCAAATGCTAAGACAAGAGTGTCTGCAGATGCATCATCTTTTGGAGTGGGAGCAGTCCTCACCCAAATGCAGGACAACAAGGAGTGGCGCCCGATAGCCTATATCTCACGCAGTCTCTCTGACACAGAGCAGAGATATGCCCAGGTGGAGAAGAAGGCGCTGGCAGTAACATGGGCATGCGAAAGGCTCAGCTCGTATATAATAGGCCTTCAATTTACCATAGAGACCGACCACAAGCCACTGTTGGCTCTGTTAGGTACGAAGGCACTAGATGACTTACCCCCAAGAATCCAGCGCTTTAGGCTTAGACTACTGAGATATACATACCACATAGGAATGTCCCAGGGAAAGCGTTGATAACGGCAGATGCATTATCAAGGGCCCCAATTGTGCGCACACTGACAGAGGAGGAAAGAGAGCTGGAAGGAGAAGCACAGGTGTTTGTTGAGGCAGTACAGCAGGGCCTACCAGCGTCTAAGGCAAAGCTGCAACAGATTGCTGAGGAACAGCAAAAGGACTCTGTCTGCAGACAGCTTATACAGCAGTGCAAAAAGGGGTGGCCAAGACAGGAGGAACTGCCACAGCAGCTAAAGCCCTACTGGATCTACCAGAGTGAGCTATACTGTGCAGGAGGCCTTTTAATGAAAGGACGGAGGATAGTAGTACCAGAGACTTTGCAAACAGAAATGCTGGCACGTTTACATGAGGGACACATGGGGATATCTAAGTGCAGAGCGAGAGCAGAGCAGTCAGTGTGGTGGATGGGCTTAAGTAGTCAGATCGCTAAGGTAGTAACACAGTGTGAAACATGTGTGAAGAGTCAGACACGGCATCCAGAGCCAATGATGCCATCGGCATTGCCTCAGCGGCCGTGGCAAAAGGTAGGGGTGGATATGTTTTACCTAAAGGGCACCACCTACCTGTTAGCAGTAGACTACTATTCAAGGTACATTGAAATAGAGAAAACCCCCATTACCACAACTAAAGGAGTGATCGAGGCGTTAAAGGCCATGTACTCCAGACATGGGGTCCCAGAGGTCCTGAGGAGTGATAATGGTCCACAGTTTGCGTCAGCGGAGTTTGCCGCCTTTGCCACAGATTATGACTTTGCTCATGTGACAAGTAGCCCGTACTTTGCCCAGAGCAATGGAGAGGCAGAGAGAGCTGTCAAGACGGCTAAGTCACTGTTGAGTAAGAATGAAGACCCACACAGGGCACTGTTAGCGTACAGAGTCACACCATTGCAGCATGGACCATCACCTGCTGAGCTCCTGATGGGCAGGAAGCTCCGCTCCCCACTGCCACAGGCGCCGGCCCACCTGAAACCACAATGGCCCAAAACGAAGGCCTTTCAGGAAAAGGACTACCAACTGAAACTGAGACAGACGCAGAACTTTAATGAGAGACACCGGGCCACACAGAGGCCGGAACTGAGACCGGGTCAATCGGTGTGGATCTCCACCTCAAAACGGCCATCTACGGTGCTCAGGAAGGCTGACACGCCACGCTCCTATGTGGTCCGGGCAGGAGAAGAGGTGGTGAGGAGGAACAGGGCTCATCTGCAAGCTCTCCCTGAGCCACAAGAGACACCGACTCCACAGGAGGAGCAAACAACGGAGGAGGAAATAGCGCCAAGCGCCCTGACTAGAGAGAGAGAGAGTACAGAGACTAAAGTGAGAGACGTTCCGAGACGGCAGATAAAGCCGCCAGAATGGCTCAAGGACTACGTTCAGTAAAAAAAAAAAAAAAAAAAAAGGGGGGTGCTTCACCTTACAGCTAGAAGGCACTTACCTGTATTATCTGTGCAGGAATGTTATGTAATGTTACATCAGTATTTCAACATACTTGTACTTATAAATGATAT
The DNA here is from genome assembly GCF_963971535.1 of Notolepis coatsorum. Classification (NCBI taxonomy): domain Eukaryota; kingdom Metazoa; phylum Chordata; class Actinopteri; order Aulopiformes; family Paralepididae; genus Notolepis; species Notolepis coatsorum. Next base: position 233,482,525 of record NC_140165.1, on the reverse strand, counting down.
TTCAGTTTGTAAGTGTAATATTTGAGAATGTATTTATGTTTCATTTCTTATTTTCTTTATTGTTTAATTTGCTACAATTTATAATATATTCACTTTGACGTCTGGTCATATATGGTGTCCCGTTAGGCTGCTGTCGCATTTTTACCTTTGGAACTGATTAAGACACCTGCGAGCAAGCGGCAGGGATGGTCTGAGACTGGGACTGATTAAGACACCTGCAAGCAAGCGGCAGGAATGGTCCGAGACGAGTTGTACAGGCTCTCTAAACTCTAAGAGTGTACCACTATGTGTAGTGTACCACTATCAAGACTGTTACCAAGAACAGAAGAATAAGACCCCTTTTTATGTAGCATGCAGCCAACGAGTTTTCACGGTGGATTGGAGGACCAAGCCTTTAATAAACCCGTCGAAAGGAAACCACTTGTGTCTGCAGTGCTTGGAAGGAGTTACAATACTTGAGGATGTTAGGTTTATTCCTGGGAGAAGGAGAGATGTAATGGATGTCTGTAGTAGATGTCTGAATATACTGGAGGATGTTTATACTTGAGGAGGTTAGGTTTATTCCTGGGAGAAGGGGAGATGTAATGGATGTCCCTTACGGGCATCCATAGCTGTTGCTGTAAGGCGTGGCGCAGGCGCAGTTGTGTTAGATGAATAAAGACGTTACTTGAAATGGCCACGCTGTCTGAGTCCTTATATGAAACACCACCTAAGCTTTACCACAGATAGATAGATAGATAGATAGATAGATAGATAGATAGATAGATAGATAGATAGATAGATAGATAGATAGATAGATAGATAGATAGATAGATAGATAGATAGATAGATAGATAGATAGATACAGTAGATAGATAGATAGATAGATAGATAGATAGATAGATAGATAGATAGATAGATAGATAGATAGATAGATAGATAGATAGATAGATAGATAGATAGATAGATAGATAGATAGATAGATAGATAGATAGATAGATAGATAGTAATGAAGATATAACGTTTTCAAAGTCAAAGTCAAAGATTTTTATTGCCATGTATGGACGAATCCACATTGGAATACGGGTACATGAGCAAACACTGTGTAAACAGTACAGGAAAAATATGTAAAAACACAGACAGTATAAAAAGGACAAATGCTAAAATTGATATCGAACATCCCCTAAAAGTGCATATCATAGTTAAAACAGCGCTTCCACAGACCTGACTAATAACACTAATAAAAACACAGAAACAAAATAGGATAAAATACAAAACTAGCCTTTGGAGTCATTCAGGCTCCGCACAGCACTGGGGAAAAAGCTCTTTGTAAACCGAGAGGTAGAGCATGTGATAGAGCGGTAGCGTCTGCCCGAGGGGAGGGGGACAAAGAGGCCTGCGGCTGGGTGACCAGAGGGGTCGTTGATAATGCCAGAGGCACGGGAAAGCAGCCTGGCACCATAGATCTCTTCTAGAGCTGGCAGGCTAGACCCGATTGTCTTGCGTGCAAGACGCACAATTCTATTCAGATATTTCTTCTCCTGGTCTGTGATGTTACCAAACCATATTGTACAGGAGGAAGTAAGGACGCTCTCGATCACACAGCGATAGAAGTTGTGTAAAATCACCCTGTTATTTGTGAACTCTTTCAGTTTCCTGAGAAAGAAAAGTTTTGTAATGTTTGCTGGAGCCACTTCATCCAAAACAGCACACCCCGGTCAGAGAGTGGACACAAGAGACAGAGAACAGTCCTTTTGTATTTTAATTAGGATTTGTTGTTGAATGAAAGATCTCTCAAAATGATGGAGTGTTTCAGAGTGATTGGTATTCCAGAGTGGGTTTCATCCAGGTTGTAAGGCTGGATGAAAGTGAGAGATTGAGTGAGTGATTTCCATCCAGGTTGTAAGGCTGGATGGAATAGTGGGATATTGAGTGAGTGGTAGAGTGGTATTCTGCAACAGATAAGCAGAGTATACAGGAAATTAGCAGAATACATACTTCATAATGTAGCAGGGTGGATTATCCCTGCTTCGTGGGAACGGTTGCTGGCAGTCACAAGGTAGCTGGACACAGTAGAGCTCCGTCTGACTGCACCCTCGTCTTTGGGCCTGGAGCATCAAACCGGGACCCGGTAGTGGGAGTGAATGGGGCCCGGGATTTACCAACCTGGTTTGGTACTCTGGTCCTCCTCGCCTCTCCGGGGCGGTCAGCAGTACTCCCCAACTCGCTCTCACTTCCTTGAGTACCTCCGTGGGCCCTCCCACACCTAGTGACTGATATGCCTAAATGGATTTGTCCCTCCCGCAAGCAGTACCCTCCCTTGATGACCACTAGAAACCTTACAATGAAAAGGGGAGAGTTGGGTAGGAAGGGGTCAATCATATATACGTTACCCACACCAAAAGAGTTAATACTGGGCACAGGAATGGAGACGCACACACAACAATTCCCATCTTAGTTGTTTAGTATTAATTATACTGGGCAGTGACAAGTATTACTGCAATGAGTCAAATGGCATACACTATCATTATTCCTAATTACTAATAATTAGAATAATAACATATATAGCACTTATACAATAATACCTTCGACCCCAGGGAGAAACAGTTGGAACAAGACGGGAAGTTAAGAGGCATGACAGTCAATCAAACCATACACTTTATCACACTCAAAAGAACTCAAAAAGAAATCAAAAGGTGGGCCCACAAATACCAAACACAAGTCCTATCTTAATGCCGGCATATATTGTTTGGGGTTCCCCTTATGAACTGTAGTAGCAACGTTAACTTCGCCCGCAGGCTGCACCACACTGTGTACGGTGTAATAGCTCCGGAGCATAGATGCTCATTTGTACTCATCCAAATGGTGGCCTCGCCGCGCCACCGTCGTCCGGAAGGCAAGATGGCGTCGAACGCTCTCGGCGGGGTTGGAGCAGAGGCAGTGGTGGGCTGAGAGCACGTGCTGTGTGATGGCGACCTCTGCTGGACGGGACGACTCCCGTGCTGGCCGAACACAGCCGGTGCAGAGCAGATGCAGAACGCCGGTGAAGACGGCTGCTGACAGCCGGTGCTGGGTTGGCGCGCAGCAATACTCTTGCCCACCCGTCTGCTATACGGTTATACTGTCACGCAATGTGGCTGACTACATCACCGGTCTCTTCAGCGCCTCGCGCCCGGGGTGCGTGTAGCTTTATGCCAAGCAAGCAGTGCAAAAATTTACCGTAGTGGCATGCAGTAATGCGCCTTTCATTTTCGCGGAAATAGGCTGTCTATTGCCATTCTCTTTGACAAACTCTAACCTTAACCAGCTCCTTAACAGCGCCTAAACTTAACCGTTCTAACCTTAACCAACTCCGAAACAATGCCTAACCTTAACCTTAACCATAGAAATTATATTGCCATTCTCTTTGACAAACTCTAACCTTAACCAGCTCCTTAACAGCGCCTAAACTTAACCGTTCTAACCTTAACCAACTCCGAAACAATGCCTAACCTTAATCGGCGAAAGAATACACGTTAAAAAAAAATCACGTTAAAAAATATTTTCGATGGGATTCGAACTCGCCAGCAAACAAGCCATAGGATCCACAGCCATGTGTCCTTGCCAATTGAGCTATTTGTTGGATACTGAATAAGGGGCGGTGACTTATATATATTGAGCTCCGCTCGTGTCGCATGCGCGGGCACCTCGCGCGAGCACGCCGGCGCACGCACGCACCTGAGCGAGCACGCCGCCGCCGGTGCACGCACGGTAGCATTTGTCTGAAAAGAAGGGCGCTTTACCGCACTAGCGTGCGGTGACGAATGCGGAAGCATTTTTGCACTGCTTGCTTGGCATTAACGTACAGGCGCCCGGGGTATACTGGAGTCTATATAGCCGTTAGCGGCATGCTAACTATCAGGACACACTGCTATGATACCACGCTATCTATGGACGTTAGTCCTTGGGTCGGTTTCTCTTACTCACGCACTATCACGGATGCTTCTAGAATAACCCGTCACTAGCAAGTATGTCTCGTCACCCGTCGCTGGCTCCGGCGGGGCTCTCTGGCTCACTTCTCTCACTGGGCTATTCCAAAGCACCTCCCGTCGTAGCTGCGACTGTTCATGGCTACATCCCACACCGAAGAGGCTCTCCTTCCCTCTTCCGTCCCCATTTACTTGCTCCGCCGGCTCTCTGGTACGCTCTCTGCCTGCCACCGCCCCCTGCTGGTCGCCAACTAGCCACACAGGGAGGCTGGGTGAGTGAATATGGTCCAGCGATACTGTTCATAATCCATATTCCAGCGAGTAGACCAAGGAGGAGCCTGCGTCATTGTTTGAGGGAATATTAATGGAAACTAATTAGAATGTCTTGGTGCACAAAGGGGAGATAAAAGGCAAGTCAGCACATCTGAATAATAGGCATTTTTCAGGTTGCTACAATAACATAACATAACATGCTGGCATCTAGAATATACACATAATTGAAAAGATGCTACAGCATATTAGCAGAGGTAAAGGTCATATGTATCAGGCATTATACACTGCCTGCATTAGGCCGTTAGGTGACCTATATGTATGACCACGACTAGTTGCTACTCCATGCCATGTCCGGCCCATGCGGCAAACCGAGCCAATGCTAATGGAAATCTGCTATATAGCATAACCAGCTGGCTAGCATTAGCTCAATTAGCGGCACGAACCAAACACAACACAAGGCGGCAAACCCCAAGTCTTAATCATGTACACAAGTCACAGCATCTTAACAAAAACACAATGCAGGCTACATATGACATTTATCTAGCATAAACAACAGGCACTACATTTGGAGGCTGTGGGTAACTTACTTCCTCAGAAATGCACTCTCATTCTGCAATGGAAACACAGGTGCCGGTAATTCACCACCTGTATTTAATTACCAGACTAAGGACCCTTGGGCTGTCCAGAGAGATGCCTGACTAGGACTAAGAATACCCCTGGGCTGTCCAAAATAGGGCCTGAATGGAAATAATAATACACAGCATGACAAATAGTGGGGAATTTACAACAGATAGATAGATATATGGATGGATAGACAGACAGACAGACAGTTTAAATAGGTAGGTAGGTAGGCAGACCTACCTTTCACACCCCGCCTCATCCCGTCACACCCCGCTTCACCCCCCCTTACCCCACCTCACCTCATTACACCCCGCATCACCCCGCTTCACCCCCCCTTACCCCACCTCACCCCGCCACTTCGGCCAGGCATCGGCCCAGTATTCAATACCAGTATCAGTATTGTGTATCTGTAGCTCACACTCTTTTTTTCCTGTCTCTCATTTCTCAACCAGGACAATAAGCACACCCCTCTCAAACTCTTCCTCTCCATCGCCCATCCCTCCATCCTCCACCTCTCTCTCCTCCTCCTCCTCCTCCGCCTCCGCCTCCCCCCCCGTGGACTCGGCCGCTCCAGTGGACTGGGAGTCCTCCCGGCCAGAGGTGGCGCTGCATTGGCACTTCAACAAGCTGGACCTGGACACGAGCGGGGTGCTGAGTGAGCGCGAGGCGCGTCCACTACGACAGTACCTGCGGAGGAGACTGAAGCCGCGGCGCTGCGCCAAGAAGTTCTCTCAGTACTGCGATCGAGACGGAGACAGAGGCCTGACGCTGGAGGAACTGAGGGTCTGTCTGGGCCTCTGAGGTGGGTCAGAGGGGTGGGATGGGACAGGGTCTGTCTGGGCCTCTGAGGTGGGTCAGAGGGGTGGGATGGGACAGGGTCTGTCTTGGCCTCTGAGGTGGGTCAGAGGGGTGGGATGGGACAGGGTCTGTCTGGGCCTCTGAGGTGGGTCAGAGGGGTGGGATGGGACAGGGTCTGTCTGGGCCTCTGAGGTGGGTCAGAGGGGTGGGATGGGACAGGGTCTGTCTGGGCCTCTGAGGTGGGTCAGAGGGGTGGGATGGGACAGGGTCTGTCTGGGCCTCTGAGGTGGGTCAGAGGGGTGGGATGGGACAGGGTCTGTCTGGGCCTCTGAGGTGGGTCGGAGGGGTGGGATGGGACAGGGTCTGTCTGGGCCTCTGAGGTGGGTCAGAGGGGTGGGATGGGACAGGGTCTGTCTGGGCCTCTGAGGTGGGTCAGAGGGGTGGGATGGGATAAGAAAAAGGGGGATGGAACCAGAGGGTCAGAATCTTGGGTTTGGGGTGAACTGTCATGACCACAAATCTTACAGGACAGTTGTAGCAGCACTTCACCCCAAAACAATCAGGTAATGAGTTGGAATATGTCCTCCAGCTCAACATCCTTATGACCTTAGTCTTTGCTCCTCTCTCTGCGCATTTCACCAAAAATAAAAATCATAATTTGAAGAGGTTGAATATGTCCTCTAGTGATGTCATCAGAGGACACTGAAGCCTTGTGTTGCGTTTAACACTTTAACTGCCAGAAGACGTGTTACAGCGTCCTTCCCGGCCATGCTCAAGTTGCCGAAGGACGCTTTACAGCGTCTTTAATATCAATATTTAAAAAATCTGTGATCGGATTCATATTTCCCCTCCGCTGGCCTGAGATCCACCAGGAGGACCCACTGAGCTCTCTGGCGGTTCAGGAGCACCATCTGGTGGCCGATCGGCGCAATCGCCAAACAGGAAGTGCTGTGGAGGTTGTGCTGGTCGGCCATATTACTTCCGGGCACTCGGTTTGGCTCCCGGCACTCTGGCTCGTCACAATACGTAGCGATCCATTGCCAATAACTCGATAAACAACATGATTTGGACGTATATACCATTATACAACCTGGAAATGGACCGGGTAAATCGACATCCCATAATGGTAAAATTTCTACTCTACGCTGATCGCCCAACGGCGCGAGGAGACTGGGGTGAGTTTTAGCGTGTAAAATTACCGTCTTCGATACTAACTGCTATGATCAACATTTGACCCACATTAGATGATTGGTATAACCTGCCCACGGAATTATAAACGCCCCCTAGCCCATCCGGTCAACATCAGATGACGTGTAGTAACTTCTAGAAGTATGTCTAGTTGGAATTTTTTATATCGCGCCGATTGCCATAAAACTGTATTGCATCATCAATATAATGCATTTGAGGCTATATATCACGTTCTGGAGAAAGCTGCAGAAAGAGATGAAAACATACTTATACATTAGACCATACTTTAGTATGAATATGTGAATGAAAAAGTTTAACGTTGCTACACAATGAACAATACATATAGGACTTTGAATGGGCCCTAATAATGGCAATGTAGCAATAGAATTTAAAAAGTTATAGCCATGCAAAGAAGGGGTACTTCTCCATAGACAAATAGAGCTGGCAATCTATGGTATATCATGAATTTAACCCATGGCACCCAAAGTGTTGCAGTTACATGAAATTATGTATGAAAAAGAAGAAAAAAATTTATCTCACATATTTAAACTTCTTTTTTGTGCCTCTTTAAGAGAGCGGAGCAAAGACTGAGGTCATAAGGATGTTGGGGCTTCCCTTGTAGTTTGTTATGTGTAATGTGATCACATTGCCCCCTCCCCCGGCATGAAAGACAATACACAAACACATCACCATTATCATTATTGATAAGTCAAATAGATTTGATTGACGACCATTTTCGCAGGCAAGCTGTTTGTTTGTTTCTCAGTGCGCTGCTTTCAGACCCTATGGATCTAGTTTTCGTATGTCCCATGGGTCTGACGTGTTAGACTACAGTTAGTTAGTTAGTTAGTTAGTTAGTTAGTTAGTTAGTTAGTTAGTTAGTTAGTTAGTTAGTTAGTTAGTTAGTTAGTTAGTTAGTTAGTTTGTTAGTTAGTTAGTTAGTTGTGGTTTAGGAGTTTGGTAGGGTTGGTTTGGGTTAAGGTTAGTTAGTTGTAGTTTAGGAGTTAGGTAGGGTTGGGTTAGAGTTAGTTAGGTGGGTTTGGGTTGGGTTAGGGTTAGTTAGTTGTAGTTTAGGAGTTAGGTAGGGTTGGTTTGGGTTGTGTTAGGGTTAGGGTTAAGGGTTAAAAGAAAAGAGTCAGGGGTGGGCTACTTGGGAGCAGGGCCGTGTTGCGTGAAGGCAAGTGTGAACAGGTGTGTTTTTAGGTGGGTAGGAGGGGGAGGATTGGCATTCAATACCATAGTCCCCTCCATACTCATAGCCAAGCTCAGGGACCTGGGCTTGAACTATGACCTCTGCCAGTGGGTCTTGGACTTCCTGACTGGCAGACCCCAGGTGGTGAGAGCAGGCAACTGCACCTCCTCATCCATCACCCTCAACATAGGGGCCCCCCAGGGCTGTGTTCTGAGTCCCCTCCTCTACTCCCTGTACACACACGACTGTGTGGCTCAGCGGAGTAGCAATACAATCATCAAATTTGCTGACGACACAGTGGTGGTGGGCCTGATCTCTGCCAACGACGAGAGGGCCTACCTGGAAGAGGTCAAGGTCCTGGCGGGATGGTGCCAGGAAAACAGCCTCTCCCTGAACGTCAGCAAAACAAAGGAGATGATTGTGGACTTCAGGAGGTTGGGGGTCAAGGACTACAGCCCCCTCAGCATCGACGGGGCACCGGTTGAGAGAGTCAACAGCTTTAAGTACCTCGGAGCCTACATATCCGAGGACTTGACATGGACCACACACATTGACAGTGTTGTGAAGAAGGCACGACAACGCCTCTACTTCCTCAGGCGCCTAAGGAAGTTCCAAGTCAGTCAGAAGATCCTTAAGAACTTCTACTCATGTACAATAGAGAGCATCTTGACTGGCAACATCACCTCCTGGTTTGGGAATAGCACTGCACAAGACCGAAGCAGACTACAAAGAGTGACACGTTCAGCCGAACGCACAATTGGAGGGGGGCTCCCCACCCTCCAGAACATTTACAACAAGCGTTGCAAGGGCAAGGCTAAGAGAATCATTAAAGACTCCAGTCACCCGAACAACTGCCTCTTTGAACTGCTGCGGTCAGGCAAGCGATACCGGAGTCTCAAGGCGAGCACAGAAAGACTCAGAAGAAGCTTCTATCCCCAGGCCATCAGGCTGCTAAACGAACAATGAACACTACACAACAACAACCACCAAACGCACATAGCACACACATCCACACGCACACACTCACTTTAAACAAACACACTGTAGCACCCACTCCACACACTTTATAGCACACACCCACTTTAAACAAACACACTGTAGCACCCACTCCCCACACTTTATATTTATTGATGAAGGATTGCACTACAACTCGTACACCTTACTGTAAATTGTACCTAAATTGTACCTCATCCCATTTCTGCTTTGCACTATATAGTACTGTACATTAGTACACTGCATAGTATTGTATATTATATGGTAACTCAGTTACGTCTATTCTGCATCGAACATTGTACATATGTCTATACTGAACACTGTGACCTCATTTTCTACTTCTAAATTACATGCTATACTATGTTATTTGATACTATCTTGTCTAGCACAGTCTCTGGAGCGTAACAGTAAGAAGCATTTTGTATGAAAGTATTCTGTACTTCTGTATGACAACTATTAAAGAAACTTGAAACTTGAAACTTGTGTGTTTGCAAAAGAGGAGGAAGAAGGAGGAGCTTAAAGGTGCTGTAAGTAGTATTTTCTTGTTCAAATAAGTGTTAAATATCTCTACATTCTGACAGTCATCACTGATATAGAGTGTTTTGTCAGTAACATGGGTCTCCCAGTCCCTCCGCTCTGCAGTAAACACAAAATAAATGTTCTGGTATTCCGTTTCCACTTCATCCAATCGAGAGAGAGAACCCTAGATATTTTTACTCATTTCAAGAAGTCTTGCCAAGCCAGATTTTCTTACTGCACTGGCAGATTATTTGACTTGTTTACTTGCACATGCAGTATTAAAACTAGTTTTTATTTCTTGTCAGAATTTTTTTTTTCAATGTGGAGTTCTCTCTCCTGATTGGATAGTCATTTCATTTCAAACCTTTATTTATACTCGTGAAAGCACTGAGGTTTCCCTCATTTACAGTGATGACGAGTTTAGTGGATGGCTGGATCAGTGATGGCTGTTGGAATGTAGAGATATTATTTTAACATGTAGACCACTTATTTTCACTCACAGAATACCACTTACAGCTCCTTTAATATGTGAGACACACGCAGACATGAGGAAAGTGGTCATGTTGTACAGAGAGAAGAACAGGACTTACTGGGGTGTGTATTGGGTCACTGGCTCATGTGTGTCTCTGGTTTGTTGAATTGTTTCTCTATATCAGTCTGACACGTGCGGTGGGGCAGAATGGACGAGGATGCAGTTAAATCGCTGGCAGTAAATTTAATTTACCATAAAACGGGAGTTTAATTGTTCAGTGAATGTTTATTCTCTCAGGAGTGGAGTTTCATACACCACTATTACATCCCCAGTGTTTATAATGAAGGACTAAGAGAAAACAATGAATTAGAAGGTAAAATGTGTTATTTTCACAGCAAATTGCAACACTTCAAGACGATTTTTGGGGGACTGTTTCAACCACACACAGAAAACATTGCTGCAAACATGCACACACGCACACACACACACACACACGCGCGCACGCACGCACGCACGCACGCACGCACGCACGCACACACACACACACACACACACACACACACACACACACCTACACACACACACACACACACACACACACACACACACACACACACACACACACACACACACACACACACACACACACACACACACACACACACACACACACACACACACACACACTCTCTGTTCCAGTTCTGTTCCGCTGTAGAACAGCATGACTATTATCAGTGCACCTATTCAGCAGGGAGAGCTGGTGGTTTTAATTTGGCAGACACATTAAAACCACTGCCTTCACAGCGTTTATATGACCTTCATGAAACCAAAACAAACCGGGCCATGCAGGGGAAAGTGGCTCGCCTGTCATCCAGCCATCAGTCCAGCCTTGTCTGGAGACCGCAGCACCTATCAAACCACCAGTCAACCTGCCCCAGAAACAAAGGTTTCTGTTTTAGAAATCACACAGTTATGACAGCTGAACAGCTGAACAGGGGAGAGAGAGAGAGAGAGAGAGAGAGAGAGAGAGAGAGAGAGAGAGAGAGAGAGAGAGAGAGAGAGAGAGAGAGAGAGAGAGAGAGAGAGAGAGAGAGAGAGAGAAGGGCTGATGCTGGGGAAATGAAAGGACATGGAGGGAGGTGGGGGAGGAGGAGGTGATGAGGGAGGTGGAGGAGGAGGTGGAGGTAGAGGGGGATATGAACGGGGAGGTGAAGGTGGTGGTAGTGGAGGAGGAGGTGAAGGGGGAGGTGGAGGAGGAGGAGGAATAGGTGAAGGGGGAGGTGGAGGGGAGGTGGAGGTGGAGGGGAGGTGAAGGAGGAGGTGGAGGAGGAGGTGAAGGGGGAGATGAAGGGGGAGGTGAAGGAGGAGGTGAATGGGGAGGTGGAGGAGGAGGTGAAGGGGGAGGTGGAGGTGGAGGAGGAGGTGAAGGTGGAGGGGGAGGTGGAGGAGGAGGTGATGGAGGAGGTGGAGGAGAAGGTGAAGGGGGAGGTGAAGGGGGAGGTGAAGGAGGAGGTGAAGGGGGAGGTGAAGGAGGAGGTGAAGGGGGAGGTGAAGGAGGAGGTGAAGGAGGAGGTGAAGGAGGAGGTGAAGGGGGAGGTGAAGGAGGAGGTGAAGGAGGAGGTGAAGGGGGAGGTGAAGGAGGAGGTGAAGGAGGAGGTGAAGGAGGAGTTGAAGGGGGAGGTGAAGGAGGAGGTGAAGGGGGAGGTGAAGGAGGAGGTGAAGGAGGAGGTGAAGGGGGAGGTGAAGGGGGAGGTGAAGGAGGAGGTGAAGGGGGAGGTGAAGGAGGAGGAGGTGGAGGAGGAGGTGAAGGGGGAGGTGGAGGAGGAGGTGAAGGGGGAGGTGAAGGAGGAGGTGAAGGAGGAGGTGATGGAGGAGGAGGTAGAGGAGGAGGTGAAGGGGGAGGTGAAGGAGGAGGAGGTGGAGGAGGAGGTGAAGGGGGAGGTGGAGGAGGAGGTGAAGGGGGAGGTGAAGGAGGAGGAGGTAGAGGAGGAGGTGAAGGGGGAGGTGAAGGAGGAGGAGGTGGAGGAGGAGGTGAAGGGGGAGGTGGAGGAGGAGGTGAAGGGGGAGGTGGAGGAGGAAGAGGTGAAGGAGGAGGTGGAGGAGGTGAGCTCCTCCCTGAGGGGGGTTATCCAGTAAGGCTGTCCCCGAAACCTGTTTTTGGGATTCGAACTTCGTCAGGGTTTTTCAAACGGGGATTTTAATTAAATTCAAAATAACTTTTTTTTATTTATTTTTTTTATAAATATCCTGAACCTAAATCTGAACCAAATCCTAAATTTGAATAAAGTGATTAATCTGATTAAATGAGTCTTTTCTTTTTATTACATCAACTCATCAGTTTTTAATACTATAATATTAGAGTTGCCTAATCTTTATCTGCAACTGTGAATAAAACCCCATTAGTTTAAACAGAATGAATAGACAAAGAAAATATATATAAAAAAAAAAATATATATATATATATATTTTATTAAAAATTAAAATAATTCAGAACGAAGGTCAGAACGTTTGAACGTTTGGGCTCAGCCCTATTAGCCAGTCATTGAAGCCGATCTGTGAGCTCCTCCCTGAGGGGGTTTAGCCAGTCACTGAAGCTGGAGCAGCTTTCTGGCAAAGCCAAGACACAGTTGAGTGCGTCTCTCTTGCTAGAGTGCAGAGAGCCTCTGGGTAGAGTGCAGAGAGCCTCTGGGTAGAGTGCAGAGAGCCTCTGGGTAGAGTGCAGAGAGCCTCTGGGTAGAGTGCAGAGAGCAGCCTCTGGGTAGAGTGCAGAGAGCCTCTGGTAGAGTGCAGAGAGCCTCTGGGTAGAGTGCAGAGAGCAGCCTCTGGGTAGAGTGCAGAGAGCCTCTGGGTAGAATGCAGAGAGCCTCTGGGTAGCCTGAGAACCTCTGGACAAGTATAGGGTTTTACAAGCCTTTTTCTGCATGCTTTCCAGTCTTTTATTACTGTATACCTCTATATATCTATATCTATATGTACTATACCACTATAACTGTACACCTCTACATGTGTATGTTTACCACTATATGTGTACCCCTCTACATATATACCATTATATCAGTACTGCCCTACAAAGGTAAACCACAGTTTCATACTGTTGCTTATTCCCTGTGGTTCTTTGTTTCTATGTTCATTTGTTTAGCTCATTGTCAGCGTATTTGGGTTCCTGAAAAGCGCTTTATAAATAAAATGTATTATTATTATTATTATTATTATTATTATTATTATTATTATTATTATTATTATTATTATTATTATTATTATTATTATTATTATTATTATTATTATTATTATTATTAGTAACAAAGTTACTGCTATTCGCCTTTGTAGGGCAGCATGTGAGGGAATATACCACATTCCACTGGCCAAATTCCCAATCAGGTCTCCGACATCAAGGCCACCTAATCATCCCTTCCCCTTAATTGACTGATATAAATCCCTGTCTCCTGAGCCGTTCAGCCATTGTGTAGTGTGATGTGTGCCGGGTGCCATTGTATGGTAGCCATTGAGCCTGCATAGCCCAAGGTTGGGTGCTACCAGTGGTGGTGAAGGAGGCAATTCCCACCCTACAAGCGCTTTGAGTGTCTAGAAAAACAGAAAAGTGCTATATAAATGCAATTCATTATTATATTATTATTATACTCAGCCAGCATGTGGTTCCAGAGACCCAAGGTCCCAACCACAACACATTATGTCTGGGCACAGTCTACTGCTTGGCCTACTTGTTTGCATTCCAGGAAGTTGTGTTAACAAATAGTCTTGACTTTATGATCCAATGAGAAACGATGTTCAGGGTGAGGAGATAAAGAGGAGATGAGAAAACAGAACAGAGGCTAAGAGCGTGTCGTGAAGGAGGTGAAGAGGGGACAGTTCAGAGATACATTTAGTCATTTAGCTGACGCTTTTCTCCAAAGCGACTTACAAAGCCAGCAAATGGATATGCTTCCGGCAGGCAACAATAAGTAGTAAGGTGAGTGGTCTAACAGTCCTGAACTCAAGTGCTTTGCTTGGAGACAAACATAGTCATGGGCATGGTCATGCTGGACCTACAAAAGGCATTCGACACTGTCAATCACACCATTCTGATTGACAAGCTAAAAGCAATTGGTTTTGATAGTCTATCTATCAGTGAGCTGGATACAATCCTACCTGGAGGGGAGAGAACAGATGGTGGAGGTAAACGGTACCCTATCCCCCCCTCTCCCAGTGAGCTGTGGTGTTCCACAAGGAAGCATACTTGACCGCTACTGTTCCTAATTTATGCAAATGACATGTCGTCAGCTTGTGACTGCAACTTGTTCCTGTTTGCGGACGACTCAGCCCTGCTGGTCTCTGACAAGAACAAGTTACAGGTTGAAAAAACCCTCAGCTCGGAACTAGGCAAAATCTGTATATGGCTCGCCGATAACAAACTATCATTACACATGGGCAAAACAGAGTCCATTCTCTTCGGTTCAAATAACAAACTCAGCAAGACCGACGGCTTCTTACCTACCTGGGTTCCATCCTAGAGGCTAATCTTTCCTGTGACAAAATGGCATCCAATAGTCTTTTTTATTTTTCTGGGTGGGCGGGAGGGAGGGATATTCAGTAAGGAAACAACAAAGGACATGACATCTGTATGCAAGATATGAATGTAAATGTAATCTTTGAATAAAAAACTTTGTTTATAAAAAAAAATGGCATCCAATGTAATAAAAAAAGTCAACCAACAAACTCGATTCTTGTACCGGATCTCCTCTCTGGTAAACAAGAATACCCTGAAGACTCTGGCAGGAGCACTCATTCAAGGGTACTATGACTATGCTTGCACCTCATGGTACCAAAGCACCTCAAAGGCACTAAAAACCAAATTACAAACATCTCAAAACAAACTAGTCAGACTACTGCTTGACCTGACTCCTAGAACCCACCTCACCCCTGCCCACTTTGACAACCTAGGATGGCTTAGAGTAGACGACAGAGTACAGCAACTTGCAATGGGCCTGGTCTACAAGATACACTACACGACCAAGGTACCCATGTACATGTCAAAATACTTCCCAAAGGTCAGTGAATACCATGATCACAACACCAGAGGGAGCTCCACAAATCATGTTAAACCCAGATTCGGCTCAAACAAGGGACTAAACACGTTTTGCAATTATGCCACATCAATGTGGAACGCCCTACCCAAAGCTGTAAAGGAATGTGAATCACTACCCACTTTCAAAAACACTCTCAAAGAACACCTACGGGAGACTGCAATTCGAAACTGGCCCCTACAAATGTCCTAACCCAGTTGTACAGTAAATTACCAAGTATGGCTTTGTCAGTATTCCAATGTACAGTGTACAGTGTACACTGTACAGTGTCCCCCACCCACCCACCCCCTACCCAACCCCCCCCCCCCCCCCCCCCACCTCCAATGTACAGCCCCCCCCCCCCACCCCACCTACCCAACCTCCTCCAATGTACAGTTTCTACGTCAAATGTATATACACTCTTTTCTGGACACTTTTTGTATCACAAACAGTACTGTATTTGCAAATCTGGTATGTCATAAATGTATAGATGTAGCAGTACTGTCTATCTGTATGTCGTGTGTGTCATATATGTTATGATGAATTGAAAATGGGGGACCCTGATGTAAACAAGACAAAAGTCTTTCTCTGGTCTGCATCCTCTTAACAATTGTATGTATTAAGCAATCTGTTAATAAAGTTTTCAATCAATCAATCAATCAATCAGTCAATAAGAAGAAAAAGATGCCACATGTTCTTTTTATTATTATGAGATAGTGTTTAGACTGCAGCGGAAGGTTGAGGTGGTTTTCAGCTGTCTTGCTTGTGGTGAGAAGTTTATTCCACCCCCTGCTGTGCCAGGACAGAATAGTCTGCTTCAGGCAGAAGTTTATTCCACCCCCTGCTGTGCCAGGACAGAAAATAGTCTGCTTCAGGTAGACGTTTATTCCACTGCGTTGGTTCAGGACAGAGAATAGTCTGCTTCAGGTAGAAGTTTATTCCACCCCCTGCTGTGCCAGGACAGAAAATAGTCAGGTACGGGTCTGAGATACCAGGAGGGGGCAGAGCATAGGGATCTGGATGGTGTGTAGTTAAAGACCATCAACTGGGACCTTGATTGCCAGGTCTAGAGCCTTGAAGCGGATTTGTGCTGCAATGGGGAGCCAGTGCAGCTCTTTAAGGAGGGCTGACTTCAGTAGGTTGGTTTGGTAGGAAATGTTGGGACAGGCAGGCAGAGATCCATTCAGAGATGCTGGTATCTGATGGAGGAATAGAGAGAAAGAGTTGAGTATCGTCAGCGTAGCAGTGGTATGAGAAGGCATGAGATTTGATCGTGTCACACAGAGATTTGATGTAGAGAGAAAAGAGGAGGGGATCAATGACGGAGCCCTGGGGTACACCTGTCCGTGTCTGTATAGGGGATCAATGACGGAGCCCTGGGGTACACCTGTCCGTGTCAGTATAGGGGATCAATGAGCGAGCCCTGGGGTACACCTGTCCGTGTCTGTATATATAGGGGATCAATGACCGAGCCCTGGGGTACACCTGTCCGTGTCTGTATAGGGGATCAATGAGCGAGTCCTGGGGTACACCTGTCCATGTCTGTATAGGGGATCAATGACCGAGCCCTGGGGTACACCTGTCCGTGTCTGTATAGGGGATCAATGAGCGAGTCCTGGGGTACACTTGTCCATGTCTGTATAGGGGATCAATGACGGAGCCCTGGGGTACACCTGTCCGTGTCTGTATAGGGGATCAATGAGCGAGCCCTGGGGTACACCTGTCCGTGTCTGTATAGGGGATCAATGACGGAGCCCTGGGGTACACCTGTCCGTGTCTGTATAGGGGATCAATGACGGAGCCCTGGGGTACACCTGTCCGTGTCTGTATAGGGGATCAATGACGGAGCCCTGGGGTACACCTGTCTGTGTCTGTGTAGGGGATCAATGACGGAGCCCTGGGGTACACCTGTCTGTGTCTGTGTAGGGGCTGCTGGTCTCACATGGTGCTATGATACTTGATACAGTCGTCATCGTCAAGGTAGGATGTCAGCCATGCCAGCCATGCCAGAACCCACATCTCCCATTCCAGCAGGGGTTGCAAGGAGGATCCGGTGGTGATAGAATTGTCCTGCCTGCCAGGCATTTGAGGATGGTAGAGAGAAAGTGGAGGGTGATGACAAAAGAAAGGAGGAGGAGGTGATGGAGTGGAGTGAAGAAAGGACACTGTAGAGGGCAGGGGTGAAGCCTGAGGGGGAATAATACAAACTAACATCTGGGTGGTGAGGGATTTGGGGTGCTTTTTCAATGTATGTGATGTATAGATTGGGGGAAGATGGTAGCATCTAACGGTGCCAGGTCAGAGAGGGCAGAAATGTGCATGGAAGACGGTGATAGAAGAAGCGGTTCAGAGGCAGTAGCCAGCAGAATGTTTAGCAGCCAGCCGAATGTTTGTTGACATTCCTTGTAAGAACATCTGAGATAAGAGCGAGTGTCTCCTCGAGCAAGAGGGAGAGAGGTTCATCTTAATGAAACGTGAAATGTGTGTAAAGGTTATTAACGCAGTTGTCATGACAACGCGGCTATCGTTGCTACGGCGAGGATCTATAAGTCGAACGGTGTTTCCGGGTGTAAGGCAGACTAGAATCTGACCAAGAGCGAGTAGGACTGAGATCACACAGAAGACACTCTCTCCTCTCATCACAGAGAGGAGGGGGGGGGGGGGGGGAGAATGCCACATCATCATTAGCTTCGGCTAACGCGAGGAGGGTTAGGCTAAAGACCAGGCCTGAACACTATTGGACTGAATAACAAAAGGACGATAGACGAACACACCGAAAGATCATTAGAATAGACTCTTCAAGGACAATACAATCTGTTAACATCTGAGCTGAGGTTTCTGTTTATCAAATAAAACCACGCTTTTCCTTGTAAGGTATTTCACGTTGTCGAAGTGTCGGATTCTTACGGAGGTGGAGAATTATTATGGTTTGCGGATTGTACTAACGGGGAGAGATAAGGATCTTATCTGCCAGTATAGGAGACGTCAGGACCATTAAAAGTACACAACGCAGAGGAATTGGACGGAGAGAGGATAACACAAGAGGACGTGATACTGGCCAGATTGATCAGGATCTAACAGTGGTCTGTCTGGTAGAGATAGTCCTGTCAACAATAACACAGGACCATCCCCAGAGAGAGAGAGAGAGAGAGAGAGAGAGAGAGAGAGAGAGAGAGAGAGAGAGAGAGAGAGAGAGAGAGAGAGAGAGAGCAAACACCAACATCTGTCAGACCTTTAGAGAGAATCTGCCAAATTAATTAAGGACGGTGTCATGAATGCATGTTTTATCTTGGTGTGGATTCAGATTGATATCATATATTGGATTCATTATTTATTATCTGATCTTTAATAATGTTTAATCATTTCATCTTTCTCTCTCTCTCCCTCTCTCTCTCTCTCTCTCTAGAATCACAACTACAGAGAGAAACCAGACGAGTATTGGATGCCATGAGACCCAGTTTTCTCTTTTTCTACCACTTTGTTGTCACCTTCCCTTGATGCCTACCTCCTTCCCTTGCCTCCTTCCCTTATCTGTGATTTATACATGCTTTATCTTTTGACTAGGCCTCCTTATACAGCACTTTGTATAGCATTGATGTCGGGCCTTGGTCACTGGCTTTGGACTTTGCAGAATATACATACTGTAGATCACAGTGATCTTAATTGAAATGTGTCTTTATGTTGTTCATATCACTTTATTTCTTCAAATACATGTCTATCAGTTATTGTCTATTGTAAAACCTTTGTTTGTTTTTGACGTTTGTAAGAGGTTTACAGCAAATCCATAAAGGGATCGAGGCATGTTTCATGTTTCAACACACCCATGAAGGCTCATTCAACATTCATAGCAGCTTCATTATATATTCATGGGGTTCCACTCAACACATTTGAACAATGGCTGACCCCTCCGCTCACACGTTATCATTTAATTTAAGTTTGAAAGGGATTAGGGATCCCTGCTTAAAAAGTTGCCTTAAAATGAGCAACTAAGATTTGAAATTAAGCTTGTTTGAGGTCATTTTCTGCTGTGATCCAGTTCAGGGGGGCGACGTCAGTGTTACCCTTGACTGAACACTCGGGGCCCTGGTCCAAATGACTGATGTGCAGACGATTAGTAACCGCGTCCCTTATCATGCATGAATAACAATGTGGAATTCCAATTTGCTGTCCAGAGATTGATCAAGGCAAACTGGAGGCATACTGCCGGAGCATGGCACAGGATAGATGTCACTTCCTCCAAGTGAAAACAGAGCAGAGCTGTATTTAATTTAACCTTGTGAAGCAAGACATTTAATTAATCTCTTGACGTCAATTGTAGTGATTGTGAAATTATTTGATGAATATCAGCCTTGTTTATTTTTTACCATATAAATGGAACCATGTATTCATTATTCTATATCTATGCTTTTCAACTTACCATATTGCATTGCTATCACTATAAAGGGCAAAACCCATTCATCTTGAGCAAACCCCTTCCACCCCATGTGTAGAAAGAGAGAAGAGGACTGGCCTCAATAGAAGGTTAATTTCATTTTGATGACAGGCTTCACTCTCCCTACTGTCAAAGATTTAACACTAAGTCATATCAACATTAGCGACACCTTCTCTTTTCGTGACAAAAGCAAAAGGTTTCTGACTGAAGAAAGTGTGATGTCACCGTGGGACCCAGGCCTGTTGAAACATGTCACAAGATATTACTGCTGCTGCTGTCATGTGAGGAGTGGGGACCCACTGGAAGGCAGCCTGGGATCCATTTTGAGTCCCGAACCATAGTTTAAGAAACCAAGGAAAATATAAACGTAGTTTATCGTCAGAATACCAGCGTTCTATGCTCTGCTCGGTGCCAGACCTTGGTGCCAGTTATATTGAAGCCTATTGTATTCCAATTAAAAATATACCAGCTGTCTGAGGAAATAATACATCAACTAATATATCAAACGTTTCACTGCTGCGCTACCAAACGGTTAACCCGTTCACTGCGACAATACACAGAAGGTTAACCCTTTCACTGCCACACGACCGTCGGTTGTGTGATAGTAAAGGGTTAACCTTCTGTCGTGTGGCAGTGAAAGGGTTAACAATGCAACAGATTGCTGATGATTCTGACATACTTATATATCCTAATAACTTGTTTAAATTACCATAAAAGGGGGAGATGAGCCCATTCAACTTGATGTCGACCGACCCTTCCTTCTTTTATAGTTTCCTTGTAAAAAAAAAAAAACAGGATGTAAAGGATTCTTTAACCCTTTCAATGCCACACGACAGAAGGTTAACCCTTTACTATCACACAACCGACGGTCGAGGGTTAACCGGCTGTCGTGTGGCAGTGAAAGGGTTAACCTTCTGTGTATTGTCGCAATGAAAGGGTTAACCGTTTGGTAGTGCGGCGGTGAAAGGGTTAAGGCTGAGTTTAAAGTGAAAATGGTGATTTCTTATTGATTTGTAGATGATGAGGAGGAGACAAGTTGAAGAGATGTGTGTTGTGGAGAAGCATATGTAACCCATTATGTTCCTGATGTTTTGTACACTGAGCGCATATTATGTGCATTCTTCATGGCCTTTATTTTGAAATCCTCTGGTCAATCAAGTTACAAAAATGTGCCATGAAACTGCTGTGAATGTTTATTCATTCATGAATGTGTCACAATACATGCCATGAGTCTGTGATGAATCTCATACAAGAAAAGTACTTCTTCCAAAGTCTGTCTGAAGAGAAGTCGGTTCACTCTGCTGCCATCTTGATAACGGGGACTAACGAGACTAAGGAGACCTGACCCATATCTCTTTGAATGGGGAGGTCATCCGTATCTAAAAATCTGTCACATGTGTCATACTCTTTCATATTTGAAGTCACTGGTAAATTACTGATAACACTTAATTGTTACTTTGGTCAAAAAGGAAAACTTTGTGATCGGAAAATGCCTTTTCTCCTCTTAGACCAGCCTCTATGCATGCACCACTGACAGAGTCCCTGGTTACCTTGGAAACCACCCAATGTGCAATTCACATTTAGTTGACATTGTTATTACCTTTTAACATCTTTAAAAGTCACATTTCACCTCAATATGCAGTAAAACTATAGTTTTACTCTGCATAAAATCACATCACATTTAATTATCTTCTCTGTATATGTTTGTTTTGTAGCAAGTCGTTTCGTTGTTGCTGCCATCTTCAGCGTTGCTGTTTTTTCGCCATTCAGAACTGCCACAGTGCTCTGTCTCGTCATATAGACTGTCTCTGGTATTTCTTTTTCTACTGTGTATCTATGCAAGCCCCTAGTCTGTGTACATAGATGTTTGTATTTGTTTTTTGTATGTTCGATTCTCTTCATTCTTCTGTGATTCGTCTTAATGATAAAATTGCTTTCGGAACAATGTCTCCTTCCCTCTCTTTGAATGCCAATAATAATTTGATGTAAGAGGTATTGAATAGGACTTTGTTGGCCCTGCGAGAGAGGGGGGGGGGGGGGTCTGTGGTTGCCACAGCAACATGCTGCCTAATCACTATCGTAGTAAACAAATCGGCACACACAGGAAACAGTAGAGGAACACAGTGTCCCTTCAGAGCCAAATAAAGATAATTACCCAGGGTGCTTCAGTTCCTGTCTTAGGCCATCATTATGGCTAAATTTGATTGGCTATGACCCTAAAGGGATAGTTTGGGTTTTTGGACATTAAGCTGTATGAATGTTTTGCCAGTAGTGTAGTGGATTCAAAGCTATTATGTTAGTTAGTTAGTTAGTTAGTTAGTTAGTTAGTTAGTTAGTTAGTTAGTTAGTTAGTTAGTTAGTTAGTTAGTTAGTTAGTCAGTCAGTCAGTCAGTCAGTCAGTCAGTCAGTCAGTCAGTCAGTCAGTCAGTCAGTCAGTCAGTCAGTCAGTCAGTCAGTCAGTCAGTCAGTCAGTCAGTCAGTCAGTCAGTCAGTCAGTCAGTCAGTCAGTCAGTCAGTCAGTCAGTCAGTCAGTCAGTCAGTCACTCACTCACTCACTCACTCACTCACTCACTCACTCACTCACTCACTCACTCACTCACTCACTCACTCACTCACTCACTCACTCACTCACTCACTCACTCACTCACTCACTCACTCACTCACTCACTCACTCACTCACTCACTCACTCACTCACTCACTCACTCACTCACTCACTCACTCACTCACTTACTTACTTACTTACTTACTTACTTACTTACTTACTTACTTACTTACTTACTTACTTAGAGCTCTGTGGTCGGAATTATGGCCGGGTTCCGAACGAACCAAAAGCAAATGGAGTTTTAATCCACACCACAACATGCAGACCAAAAGGTGACATATTCCGAACACAAAACCATCGTCCTCCAGCACTTCAGATTCTGCAATCACTTGCCACTATTTTGTTTCTTGGAAAAAGCTGATGTATTACTACACACTGGGGCCATTTCACCGGTAATGCGGCCTGTCAGCTGTTTCAAAATACTGGAGAAAGATGGCCTTCTGTTAGAAATAGGTAAACCTTTTGCCTGCATGTTGTGGATTAAAACCTTTTAGTTCCAAGACCCCATTTCTGCCGTTCACTCCCGGTTCGTTTGGGAACCCAGCTACAACGCCGACCACGGGACTCTGTAAGTAACCTACGTAATAGCTTCGCATCCACTACACTACTGGCAAGTATTTCATACAACTTAATGTCCACAAATCCGATCTGTCCCTTTAACGAGCCACAGGCGATACAGCAAACCCAGCAAGAAGCCACATCCAATTTGATTTGTCCCTTTCTGTGATGTTCTGCTGGCTAAGCTCAATGAGACTGAGACGATGCCCATGTATTATTGCCCCCCAGGGAACAGTGTGCGGTCCGTCAAAGCCCCTTAACAACACAGTATGGGCACCGCGCTGCATTGTTAACGCCACGAGAACAACACTGATTGCCGGTTTAACGGTTGTTTGCGACAGTAATGGTCTGCTTATCTCTCCCTCCAGGCCAGCTTGCGGAGGTCAAAGGGTAGGGCATAGGTTTGAGAGCCGTGATTAAAAGAGCAAGAGGCAGCGATTTCCAAGTCTGTTGTGGACACACAACATGTGTTCTCATCATCACAGTGTCGACTCATCTGCTGGGTTCTCCTGAGACGGCTGAGAGAGCCACAGCTGTCTCTATGCTGGACCTGCCTCGACCAGTTACACTACTCACACGTACCGGACAAGGGCGCGCGCGCACACACACACACACACACACACACACACACACACACACACACACACACACACACACACACACACACACACACACACACACACACACACACACACACACACACACACACACACACACACACACACACACACACACACACACACACACACACACACACACACACACACACACACACACACACACACACACACTTGCTGGAATAACACACTAAACGCATATTACACACTTGTGAAACCCAATTACATTTAGATTTAGTAATTTCGCTGACACTTTTATCCAAAGCGACTTCTGTACAAGAAGTCAGCAGGAAGGGTACAACTCTGGCAGCTAAGGGTAAGTAACATTGTTTGTCAAACAGTGTCGAACTTGAGTGCTACAGTCTTGAGTGCATTATAGACATAATACAATATAGACATATTAGCATAGTAGGTAGTAGTATAGGCAAGATTCCTTAGTGGCAAAGTGCATAATAGTAAAAGACAGTAGGCTACAAAGGTTAGGAGGTAATTAAAACAGACTCAGAGTCAGACTCACAGCTATGGATTCCATCTCAAGGGAATGCCAAAGATTCTCAGCCGTGCCCTCAGTGGAGTTATCTGGGATCACGGATCATCACGGAGCTATTCATAAGGGCACCACAGAGACCATGAAGAGGTCGCTGGCAGGCCACTGTCTGTGAAGGAGCACAGCCAGAATCAGTGTGATCAGGACCAAACGGAAAGCGGTTTATGACTAGTGTTTACAGAACGATCAATTATGGATTCATTATGTGATGATGAACATCAAGTTGATCAAATTTAAAATAATAATTTAATACACAAGAGGGAGTGCTGTGCTGTGAGATTGTGGCACCACTGTGCTGCGGTCGCAGGAGGCTGGAAGCTGAGTGCTGTAGACCAGCACAGCCGTGCCGAGACCATGCTACACCACCATCTCAAGTGATTACTGCTATTATACCACAGCTCTGTCAACAATCTTATTACTAACAAATGCTTATTTTGGCTGTAGGAATTTTTTTTTTAATATTAAAATGAATACAAGAGCAGTCAATATACTTACAGTATATCTTACATAAGATAAGATATTCCTTTATTGATCCCTTTGGGGAAATTTGGGGCATCATAGAAGCATGAGGGAGGGGGTATGGGCAGGGTAATAGTAGAAAGACATAAATATAGGCAAGAAAACGTTATCTGAATCAAATGTGAGAGATGTAAACAGTATAAACAATATAATTAACTCAAATATAACTTATAGAGATTTATTTTTATTTGTATCATGATCAAGGCTGAGGCCCTGTTTAAATACAGTAGGGGCTGACAGAGGATGGTATTTACTATTTACCCTCTGTGGTTGTACACAAAGGATGGTTGTGTCGATCAATCACTCATGCACGTGGACAGATCTGCATGATCAATATGAATTTATTAACAAGACAGAGGGATCCATACGCCTCGCTGAGAGGAGCATGCTTTCTGGCTTGGCACCAGAAACACTCCCAGGGTGAATCTAGTAACCTAGGGTAGCAGTTGGATATGTTGGCTTTTATATGGCTTTTCAAAATGAAAATGGTTGACCTTTAAGGTGCCTGAACAGGGTAATCTTTTTGCACAAATATTTATCATTGTGCCAGGTGTTTTTTCAGGTTGTGCCAGGTATTTTTTATTTTTTTTTATATATTTTGAGGTGTAGAAACTAACACTCCAGTACTTGGCCTTCAGCACTGAATAGACTAGACTAGACTAGAGTAGAGTAGAGTAGAGTAGAGTAGAGTAGAGTAGAGTAGAGTAGAGTAGAGTAGACAAGACAACTGGAAAAAGACGGCATCCCAGGCACTCAAAAAGTATAGCAGGAAGGAACATAATCTTAAAAAGACTTTATTATTGTATCACAGCTACATAGTTTAAAAACGCCAATTATGTTTCGACCAAACTGGTCTTCATCAGGGCATAACTTAAGGATACAATAGTTGTACAATAAGTGATACAAGAGTCCTGTTCTAGTTGTCTTCTCCAAAAGACCCGAGAGCACCTGATGGTTTTCTGTGAAAACATTGTACTCACTATAGTGCAGGCCTAGTTGAACTCTGCTGCTGCTTAGAGTAGAGTCTAGAGTACACAGATGAAGTCCAAGAGCTGAAATGTCTATTCCTGTTTTCTACTCCTCATCAACTCATTCAATGTTCTAAACAAAGTTGCACTCGGTTATAGTTTCGAGAGAGAATCCACAGTTTTGTTTTATGATATTGTAGCGAATTCACAATATTTATGGTGAAATGCACCATTTTGTCTGGAGTGTAGTGAAGTTCCTCCTGGTTTGGAAATGGCACGAGTCTACCACGTACCAACCGACAGAAGACACGCTTTTCGATGGGGTGGATGGCTGTCAGAAGGACCAAAGGAAGGACTGACAGACTGACCCACACTATCTGCTGCTCACAGAGCCCAAGATAAGTCCTGATAAGAGATCAGCTGCAGCTAATACTCCCATCAGTGTAACAGAAAGAGATACATAACTGTCACCAGCAGAGGGAGCTGTAAACACTGCAGAAGGCAGGCATGTGGTTGTGGACCCCAAAGCTCTACAGCCAAAACCCCCCAGGCCCCCATCCACTGGAATGGATCTTGCCATATGAATTATAGGATAATCATGCAATGCAAAACGTATTCCTCTCTGTGAGGTAGCAGTGTGCCATTCTATCAATGATATAATAGTGATATGAATTATAGAGCCATATCCTTCACATTCATGAGATAGTGTGTGTGTGTGTGTGTGTGTGTGTGTGTGTGTGTGTGTGTGTGTGTGTGTGTGTGTGTGTGTGTGTGTGTGTGTGTGTGTGTGTGTGTGTGTGTGTGTGTGTGTGTGTGTGTGTGTGTGTGTGTGTGTGTGTGTGTGTGTGTGTGTGTGTGTGTGTGTGTGTGTGTGTGTGTGTGTAACACAATCCGTGGGAGGGGGACCTTGAGTGAAGAGGTCATGACAAGAGAATGACCTGCAGGTCACACACAAGCACACAGAGGAGTACCTGAAGGCATTTACATGCTAATGCAATAATCTATAATTCATCTGGTAAAATCCATAGCTGCCGTTTTCTAATATCATGTAGCGGACGGATAGGCTCTGCAGGGAGACATGCGTCTGTGTTTGTACGACCCCTGCCTTTCCCCGGGCGGATTAATAAAGGAACACCTTATCTTATCCTGTGTATTCAGTATCCCCCTCTCACCTCACGGCTGTACTGTGCATATCTAGTCTGATGAGAACGAAATTGTCTCCCACAACATTACATATCAGTCCAGCAGACAGACAGGGCAGGATTTACTGCATCACATAATTTTTTTTAAATATATGAAAAAGATTATATATTAATTGTAATAAATGGATTTTATTACTATCATCAAAAACCGTATTTGGTGTATAAGATAAGATAATATGAAATATTCCTTTATTGATCCCCTTGGGGAAATTCAGGTCATACAGTAGCAGCATGGGGATGGGGGGAGGGGAGGTACAGATATGGACAGGGTAATAGTAGATAAAGACATAAATATAGCCAATACAATTAAATCTGAATATAAAATACGAGAACATTAAACAGTATAAACAAAGGTGCAGATGAGGGTCTGTCACAGTATACTGTACGTTATAGTCCGTGCAGGTTTGGTGGTTAAGAGGCAGACACACTTAGTGGCTAATTGTCAGACATTCCTAATAGTTCTAGGATGAGTTGGTTGATGGGTGTATGGGTGCCACAGTAATATTAGAGTGAAGTTGTTGATGCAAAGCTGGTGACTCTTAGACATTAACTCACTCACTCACTCACTCACTCACTCACTCACTCACTCACTCACTCACTCACTCACTCACTCACTCACTCACTCACTCACTCACTCACTCACTCACTCACTCACTCACTCACTTGGTTAGCCACTCTGCTCCTAGTAGCAGCTCACAGGCACTGCACTATGAAACCAGTTACGTTTTGCTTCTATACAGTATGACGTCATATCCTCGTTCTGTCATTGTACAGTAGTTCTGTCGTTCCGTCCCTATGAATCATGTCATCAATACAGAATGCTGTAGGCTGCCGCCTGCCGGTAGATCCAATTGTGTATCAACCAATCAGAATCAGAATCACATGTATTCACCAATGCACATAGATACAAACTGTATGTAAATAAACCAGAATCTGACACGGCAGCACAAGGACATTCTGACAGGACAACACACAGACCTATATAGACTATACACAGCATAATACGATGTAATGTAAACCGTTGTGAAATGCAAGGAGATTAAATTGCATTTGAATCATATACAGAAACTATACCACATATAGAATACCACAATATGATTATATATGACTATTATGTATGTCTTTTACTATTATGCACTCTGCTACTAAGGATATATACCATGCCTATATTATTACCTACTATGCTAATATTCACTTGAGTCTGTAGCGCTCAAGTTCAACACTTAAATAAATTACTAAATGTAAATGTACTGTATAGCATAGCATAGCATAGCATAGCATAGCACCAATGGTTGAGGGATGAGCTCCCAGCCAAAACACAGACAGCACTGCTCCCTCCAGACAGCATGGGATCACACCACAGATGGCTGCCGCAGGAGGAGGCTTTTGGTACCTCTGGTTGTCATGGCGTCTTGCTTCATTTAGCTGGGTCTAAAATGATGTTACCTCTTTTGAGGTCACTCGGGCGTCTCAGAGTCCAATTCCAGTGCACCTCCAGTTAGTTTAACCCTTTCACTGTCACACTATCAAAGGGTTAACCCTTTCACTGCGACAATACAGAAGGTTAACCCTTTCCCTGCCACACGACAACGGGTTAACCCTTTCACAACCACACTACAGAAGGTTAACCCTTTCACCCTACAGAAGGTACCCATGTACATGTCAAAATACTTCCCAAAGGTCAGTGAATACCACGATCACAACACCAGAGGGAGCTCCACAAATCATGTTAAACCCAGATTCGGCTCAAATAAGAGACTAAACACATTTCGCAATTATGCCACATCAATGTGGAACGCCCTACCCAAAGCTGTAAAGGAATGTGGATCACTACCCACTTTCAAAACCTCTCTCAAGGGACACCTACGGGAGACTGCAATTCAACACTGGCCCCTGTAAATATCCTAACCCAACCCCCTCCAATGTACAGTCATTTACCTAGTATGGTTTTGTCAATAGTCCAATGTACAATTTTGTTTGTTTGTACAGTGTCCCCCCCCCCCCCTCAATGTACAGTTTTGCTTGTTTATACAGTGTGCCCCCCCCCCCCCCCCAACCACCTCCAATGTAAATTACCCAGTATGGTTGTCAATATCCCAATGTACCCAACCCCCCCCCCCACCCAACCTCCTCCAATGTACAGTTTCTACGTCAAATGTATATACTCCCTTTTCTTGACTCCTTCTGTATCACAAACAGTACTGTATTTGCAAATCTGGTATGTCATAAATGTATAGATGTAGCAGTACTGACTATCTGTATGTCATGTATGTCATATATGTCCTGATGAATTGAAAATGGGGGACCCTGATGTAAACAAGACGAAAGTCTTTCTCTGGTCTGCATCCCCTTAACAATTGTGTGTATTGAGCTGTACTGTATTGTACCCATTCTGCAATCTGTTAATAAAGTTTTCAATCAATCAATCAATCACTGCCACACTACAGACGGTTAACCATCTGTAGTGTGGTAGTGAAAGGGTTAACCTTCTGTAGTGTGGTAGTGAAAGGGTTAATGTCTTGAAGACGTTCTCTAATGCTAATTCGTCATATCTCTGTGGATTTTCAAAACTGATTGGGGCCCACCTAAGCCCATTTCTCATAGTTCCCTCTGGCTTAATATCAGATTGGGTCCCAATTAGGCCAAATGTTTTTCTTGTGTGTATAAACACTAAAGAGTTTGAAATGAGTCTTAATGAGCTTAATTACTTGTTGGGTTAAATTGAAGTTTTCTTTCAGATTCTAATTGGATGTAGGCTCATAAAGGGTTACTGAGGCTGAGTTCATAATATATCACAAGATACTTGCACCCTACTTTGAATACTAACAAAGATGCAGGTGAGGGATTCCTAGCCTTACCATTGGTGTACAGACAACTTTACTACAGACCTTTCCAGTGTGATGGATCATGGTATTTCCATGATGGTAATTGTAGATTAATCGTCTGGAGGCTATGACTTGGTGCGAGCTCAGCTCATTTATTGACAACTTCAGTATGCAGTAACAGACTGACTCCTTCACGTTCAGTGTAACAATATAACTCCAGATCCATGCGCATGCCTTAGAACTACCCCTGTATATCTTATATACTTCCGTATATGACATCTCCCCTTTTCAGCATGTTACTGTTACTGTATCTCTAACATCATAGGAACATTCCAAATGAAAAGTACTATAGGCTGAACATTTTTTAACTTAAATCTGAGACATCATCACACATTCTGGTCTCTGTCTAAAACAATGAACTGTTTAAGCTTTCAAGTGTTATTATTACAGTTAAATCACCAACCAACATTTCAACATCCAATACAACATTCCTTTTTTTATTAATTTTTTTTTACATTGTACCCAAAAACTCTGCACAGTCCATTTTTACCTGACCGATCTACAGGTCAAGTCTCTTGACTGGCTTACTCAGTCGTCCCGATCGGGTCACCGTTTGACCAGACAACAGGGTTGTAGGTGTAGCTGTAGCCACACTCTGACTGGCAGGAACAGTCTCTAACAAGGTGTGTCTGTCAGAGTGGGAGTCTGTCCCTGCGCACTCACCAGGCGTTGCTGGGGTTGGCTGCATCGCAGGCACCGGTTGGAGGTGGCGCCGGTTCCGCCGCAGCTCTGTTCCTTGCTGTGTCTGGAGGACGAAGGATCTCGGGTGCTGCTCTTGCTGGAGATCACTGCTGGCAAGGACCACTTCTTGTCATGGTCCAGCTGGGAGACTACAACGTCTCCTGGTCGCAGGGCGGGTAGGGTCCTGGCCCCATGACGGCGGTTGAAGTAAAAGGCCTGTTTAGCTTTTTCCTTCTGATCCTTCTCTTGCACAGCTGCCTTGCTGGGCCATTTTGGGGTGAGGTTTTTCTTAAGAGTGGGGAGGGTGGTTCTGAGTTTCCTCCCCATCAAGAGCTCCGCTGGGCTGTAGCCTGTGGAGGAGCACGGAGTAGACCTGTAGCTCAGTAGAGCCATAGCTGGGTCATCTTGCTTGAGGATTTTCTTTGCCGTCTGCACGGCTCTCTCTGCGTGCCCGTTGCCTTGCGAGTGATGAGGGCTGGACGTGTAGTGTTTGAAGTCCAGTTGCCTAGCCAGCTCCTTGAACTCCATACTTGCGAACTGGGGTCCATTGTCGCTCACCACTTCCTCAGGAATTCCGAATCTCGCGAACATGGCCTTCAGCCTCTGAATGACTTGTGTACTGGTTGTGGAAGACAGGTGGAGTATCTCGATGAACCTAGAGTAATAATCTGATATTACTAGGTAGTTGTTGTGCTTGTACTCACAGAGGTCCATGGCGATCCTCTTCCAGGGTCGCTCTGGGAGTGGCGTATTTTGTGTTTTTTGCCTATATTTTTTTGTGTTTCTGTGTACAACGATGGCTGTGTTGATTATTATGTCATGAAATTGTGTCCGTTTGCTTATTTTCCATATATTCACAGAATTTGAAAAGATTAGAGTTTGAAACCCTCTAACACAAAAGTTAACAATATTAGCTTTCAAACCGTCCAGTGGTTTATTTCTTGCCATTAGGGTTAGGGTTAGGGTTACCCAGACAGAAAGATTAGGAGAAGGTACAATCTCATCCCTGTGCCCGTGCCCACCCCAACACTTGCTCAACAGTCCCCTAACCTAACCCTAACCCCAACCCTAACCCTAACCCTAACCCTAACCCCAACCCTAACCCTAACCCTAACCCTAACCCTAACCCCAACCCTAACCCTAACCCTAACCCTAACCATAACTTAACCATAACATAACCATAACCCTACAAACGGAAATATTTGGAATCTTTGATAGATATGTTGAGTTAGGTTCATAGTGGTATTCATAAAAAAAGAATTGGAACGAAATATTACAAATTCAGTTTTTTATGACCTTGAACGTGATGCAATATTTTCATGCACTAAGGTGACAACTCTGTCAGTTACTTAACAAGGCACAAGGGTTTTAACAGCCTCGTTCAGCCTCTTGAGATCCACACAGATGCGGGCTTTGCCTGTGCTCTTCAGGACCGGCACCATGGGTGCACACCAATCGGTAGGCTGTGTCACCTTCTCAATGATGCCGTTCCTCTCCATCCTTTGGAGCTCCTCCTTGACCTTCTGCAGCATAGGGAGAGGTACACGTCGCGCTGTGTATACCGCGTACGGCTGGGTGCCATCTTTCAGCAGTATTCTTACTGGTTCAGTTTGTAATGTCCCATGCTCCCCGTATGCCTGCAAATGTTCATTTTTCCCGCTGCTGCTCATCGTTTCCTCCACTCTTCTCACTAGATTCAATTTCACTGACATTGGCCTGCTGAGTAGGTTGTTTACTGTAGGCCCCCGGATGACATAAGCTGTGAGTGGGTGTGTCTTACCCTTGTAGGTCACAGTGCTCTGGATCTGTCCTATGCAATGCAGCTCGCCACCTGGGCTGTCCAGTGGTATTTCCGCAGGCTCCAGCGGTCTGTTTGGCATGAGTGAGTGGTAGGTCTCCTCGCGAATGATGCTCACATCCAACTCGACCGGTGTGGAGCCCATCAACACCTTGACGGCCCACCTCTTTGGTGACCCACCTGCTTTACTCACTTCCCCCATGTATTACCCATCTTCTGACCCGGAGTCCTGCTGTTGTTGCTGCACTTCTTTTTGTTCTGACCTCACGTACTGCTTTCCTATTTCACTTTGCTCCAGTGCCCTACTTTGTCGCAGGTATTACATGTGGACTTTTTAGCTGGACAGTTCTCATCTCTACTGTGCCACGCTCTCCCACACTGTCTACTCTACATTGTCCTCTGTCGCCCCCTTGTGGCTTACCCTGGCGGCCATTGCCTTTGTAGCGCTTGTTGTGAGTGACCTCGTGTATCGCCCCGCCTCCGGCTGTCTCTCCTTGCATGCTGATCTGCACCGCAACCTCTTCAGACTGCCTGACCGTCTCTATGGTCAGCGCAAGTGTCAGGTCCCTCGTCATCTGCAACTTACGGGAGACTTCTTTGTCGAGGACTCCAACGACGATTCTGTCACGGATGTTCTCATCCTTGCTCGTGCCGAAATCACAATAGCCAGTTGCCCAGTTCATACAAAGCCCTAATAAAAGTCTCTGCTTTTTCTCCTGCTCTCTGCACCCATTGATGGAAACATGCCTGTTCGTGTATGACGTTCCGTCGCGGTACAAAGTAGTCATCGAACTTCACTAGCACTCTTGTAAAGTCATTTTTATGTGCTACTACTTCAAATTTTTAAACGAACGGAATATATTCTCAGACTCGCTTCCCATAGCATATTATATCAGACTGCTAACCTGCACGGCACCGTCCATCTTCCTTATCCAACTTGGTAGCCGTTCTGAATCTCACAAAACGTTGCTTCCATTATTTCGGGCCATTCTCCTGGTTTGTCGAAAGGAAAACTCGCCGGCGGTTGAAATTTTGCCATTTCTGTCTACTTTACTTCTGACACCATGTAGATTAATCGTCTGGAGGCTATGACTTGGTGCGAGCTCAGCTCATTTATTGACAACTTCAGTATGCAGTAACAGACTGACTCCTTCACATTCAGTGTAACAATATAACTCCAGATCCATGCGCATGCCTTAGAACTACCCCTGTATATCTTATATACTTCCGTATATGACAGTAATGACCAAAACATTTTGTGAATACCGTGATACTGTATGTTTTATTATTATAAAGTACAAAATTGGTATCATGGCGATACATGACTTTTACCTTGGGAATACCATGGTGAAACTAAAACTACTATCAAACTACCATGATACTTTTTTGTGAGGGGAGGCATTCCAATAGTATCCAGCTGCAGAACGGCAGACCATAGCTCCTCCCACGGCCACACTCTCAGACCCACGCTTTCAGACCCATGCTTTCAGGCCCCTCAGGAATTTGGGTCACGAGACCGTCACCTCGCTCTCCCAATGGCTGATTTGGGTCACAAGACCGTCACGAGACCCCCGCCATCTTAGCGCCACCCACCCAATGGCTGAATTTGGTCACGAGACCGCCGCCATCTTAGCGCCACCCACCCAATGGCTGAATTTGGTCACGAGACCGCCGCCATCTTAGCGCCACCCACCCAATGGCTGAATTTGGTCACGAGACCGCCGCCATCTTAGCGCCACCCACCCAATGGCTGAATTTGGTCACGAGAACGCAGCGATCTTGGGGAAACGGATGAGATAAAACTGGGAACGAGATTAGCACAAGGCTGTTTTATTGTGGATCCCTTTGATCCATTTTCAATTCATCATAAATGTACAGTTCCCTCCCCCTTGTATATATTTACTGTATGTCACAAATGTAACAGTACTGCATTGAGGTCTTTCTCTGGTCTGCATCCCCTTAACAATTGTGTGTATTGAGCTGTACTGTACTGTACCCATTCTGCAATCTGTTAATAAAGTTTTCAATTAATCAATCCTGCACAGTGCAATACTCCAATTCAGCCATTGGCAATTCAGCCATTGGGTGGGTGGCGCTGCTGAGCGGGCCTGTGATGGTCTTGTGACCCAAATTCCTGAAATTCCTGAGGGGCCTGAAAGCGTGGGTCTGAAAGCGTGGGTCTGAGAGTGTGGCCGTGGGAGGAGCCATGGTCTGCCGTTCTGCTGGTTAGCCTAGGCATTGTCCAACTAACACCTCTCCCGAAGACTAACCGGTCATGTCCGTTTCCATTCATTGTGCTAAGCTAGGCTAACATGCAGCCAGATAGCTTTCTACTGAACGCACAGAGAGGAAACTGGTATCTATCTTCTTGTCTCTCTCTGGAGAAGACGATAAGCTAATTTTCCAAAATGCTGGAGTGTTCCTTTAAGCAGAAAAGACATAGCACTATAGTCCATTTACTTTTCCGATAACTACATCACTGCATAACTCATAAATGTTCAGACAAGCTTAATTGTTGGTCATTATCATTAGTGATATTCTGTATACAATGTACTGTACATCCAATTCAAAATGTATATAGCCGCATTTTCTTTTTTAACTAATTTGGTCGCTGATATCCCGATTTGGTACAAATTAGGGATGTTCGATATTGGCTTTTTTACCGATATCCGATATACCGATATTGTCCAAATCTTAATTTCCGATACCGATATCAGCCAATACTTATATATGCGGGGTTCCCTACCCCCCAAAAAAACTAAATAATCATATCTCTCTTTTGACAATAAAAGTATGCATTGATGGGTTAATTTCACTGGATGCATTCAACAAGGCATTCTAAATGTAAAGTAAATTAGAATTAGCTGTGCATCTCCCCTTTCTTCTCTCTCTCCCTCTGGTTCTCACTCTCCCTTTCTCTTTTTCCCTCTCTTTTTCCTTCTCTCTCTCTTATTTATTGTAATTTTCCTTGTATACTATTGCTACTGTAATGTATAGGCCTGTCAAAATTAATGCTTTAACTGGAGATAGATTTAAATGATTTAAAGCGTTAAAAAAATTGATCTAGATTAATCTATGGAGTGAAAAATGTTCAATATAATATAAGAAAGCGGTCTAGCTGAGTCAATGTTGATGGTTTTGTTGAACATTGGTATTTCACAGGAGAGAAACTGTATTCAAAGAAAGCTATTAAAATAGTCTTTGAATCTAAATATACTTTCTTTGTGTTGATTTTACATTAATTCCATGATTTTACTCAAGTAAATATCTGTTACAAGCTTCGGTCTTAAGTAGAAACATGCCATTTTTAATCTAGATTAATCTAGATTAATTACAGAAAATTTTGAGATTAATTAGTGAAAAAAATTTAATCTATTGACAGCACTAGTAATTTAGTATTTTATTTACTTGTATGCATGTATATAACCTTGTTTTGTTGCAGCCTCCCACCCCCCCTTCCCTCAAAAGGGTTTAGCTTTTTGATCAGGCTGCTTTTGTATATAATAATTTGTTCTTACTTGCTTGCCTGGGTAAATAAAGGTTAAATTAAATTAAATTAAAACCGATACCGATCATTTTGGATATTACATTTTAATGCCAATATCGGCCGATAATATTGGTAGGCCGATAATATCAGACATCTCTAGTACAAATGTTTGTTCTCTTGTGTTATCCTCATTGACCGTCTTCACCAGGCAGTTGGTGTCAGTGGCACAGCCCTATCATGGTTCACCTCCTACCTCAGTGATAGAAGCTTCCCCGTTAACATCGGAAACTGCTCCTCCCCCTCTGCCTCTCTCTCTTGCGGGGTTCCACCAGGCTCCATCCTTGGCCCTATCCTATTCTCCCTATACATGCTGCCCCTTGGTCTGATAATTAAAAAACACAACATCTCTTTCCATTTTTATGCTGACGAGTGACGACACTCAGGTCTATCTCCCCATGAAACCCAACAATATAAACAATCTTGACAGTCTTCGTTCCTGCCTAGACGACATCAAATGCTGGATGGCACACAATTTTCTACAGCTCAATCAATCAAAATGTGAAATCCTCCTTTTCGGCCCTCCGAACCAAACCAGTGTCATTGCCAGCAGCCTGGGTAACCTGTCTCCCCTAGTCAAGCCCTTTGTTAAAAACCTGGGCGTGCTCTTTGACCCCAAGTTTTCCTTCAATAGGCAGGTAAACTCGTGGTGAAGGGGTGCGTTTTCCAGCTCCGGTCCATAGCCAAGATCAAGGCCATTCTCTCCCCCTCAGACCTGGAAAGAGTAATTCACGCCTTCATATCCTCACGCTTAGACTACTGTAACTCCCTGTACCTGGGGCTAAATAAATCCACCATAGCCCGTCTACAACTCCCCCAAAACGCTGGCTCCCGGTGCGCTTTAGAATAGACTTCAAGGTCCTCTTATTGGTTTATAAAGCCCTAAATGGTAAAGCCCCTGCTTACCTAGCAGACCTCCTCACCCCCTATACCAACGCCAGGGCCCTCAGATCGGCTGATAAGGGTCTCCTAACCACTCGTAGGTCTAACTTCAAGTCTAGGGGGGGACGTGCTTTTGCGGTCGCAGCCCCTGACCTCTGGAACAGCATCCCCATGTCCATTAAATCTGCCCCCTCCATCGAGTCTTTTAAATCAAAACTCAAAACCCACCTATATCGCCTGGCCTTCCCTGACTCACTTTGACTCTTGCCGTACTTGTTGACGTGTTGTTCTGTTTTTCCTTTGTCTATCCGTTGATTTTATTTTATTTTTCTGTTTATTTTATACTTTTCTTTGTACTTAGCTTAGCTATGTTAAGCACTTTGGTTGACAAGCGTCATGTTTAAACGTGCTATACAAATACATTTGATTGATTGATTGATTGATTGTGCAGAGGTGTTCTGTATCGTATAGCTCTCGCTCGGCGTCACTCTCTGCACTGTCCTCGCACACGTGCACGCGCACTGAATAAAGACCACAATGTACCTTTAATCCCAATATTTGTCTGACCACACCCCTATCAGCTTACCCATATAAGCAGGGGTGGGGCCACCCACTCGCCTCCTTCTCGCTTTCACCACAAGGAAGTGCCTCGGTAGATCCCCACTTGAAGTGATGTGATGGTAGGAGAAGAGTTGGAAAACAAGGATACGTTGACATCATATCTTTATTTTCTCTCTCACTATTTTTCGAGAAAATACGGCAATATTGTCTTCGTACTGGAGTGTCTGGAAGATGATGATCATTCTAAAAATCCTCCACCGGTTTTCGTATTGGGAGTTCGCGCCGCTACATGCCTTTCCAACTGCAGTCCTTGCTGTGTGCTGGTTGCGGTAAAGACACAGCTGGGCTGTAGGACGCGCCGCTGTTGTGAGAAGCGGTGGGTTCCAGGTTTGGTGAGTTATGTTTGCTGGCAAGCTCCACTTGTCTGTTAGTGCTATGGGGGCTAGTTGACAATGTTTATGAAAACCGGCCCCAGACTAGGGTCCTTTGTTCAGCCTCTTAGGCGACAGAAGACCTTGGTCTGAAGCCCATTATAGTTTAACTAGTGGGCTACGACCATTAACACTGGTGATCCCTGTGTTTTCTGGACGAGTGGATGTCTCTCTGTCACCGTGTTAGGCCCCATCTTTCATATCCAAATGAGAGTATTCCCTCACGAGGAGATATGGGCATAGATGTTCATTAGCGGAAGATCTGTGTTCAAAGTCAGCTACACAGGCCAGTTGGGTATTGTGCTGGCTCCGTCGGGTGTTGGTAAAATCACCGTTGTAAAACTGTGTTAACATCTTGTTTCTCTTTTCTCTTAAAAAGTGAGGAGGGTTTCAGAACGGCGGCCTGTCTGGGTGAGTGTTATATCATTGTGTACAAGTTCAGGTGATAGCTGCTTAGCTTACGTGCTAGTGGTGGCCTACTGTTAGCCAGTCAGCTGTTAGCTGCGGCGCTAGCCTGCTGTGATCACTAGGTGGCCTACCTGGGTTAGGCTAGGAAACGTTAGCTTGCTGCTATCGCTGCTTAGCTTACGTGCTAGTGGTGGCCTACTGTTAGCCAGTCAGCTGTTAGCTGCGGCGCTGGCCTACTGTGATCACTAGGTGGCCTACCTAGGTTAGGCTAGGAAACGTTAGCTTGCTGCTATCGGCCGAGGCCCAGCGCGGGGCCCAGCGCAGGGCCCGCCGCGGTTTCCAACTCCCCTCTCCCTCACGGGGAGAGGCGGGGGGGATTCGAAGTCTCCCCTCTGGTTGCGTGCGCCGTTCGCTCGGCGTCTCGCGGGCAGGGGCGGTAGCGACCGACGGTTAGAGCGGCCGTTAGCTTAATGCTACTCTGTTGAACGTGCTTTGATTATAACATGTTTTAAACACTCTTGACTACGACGTCATCTTTGACAGAGGATGTTCGTCGAACCTGCCCTGGGCCAGGACGGCAAGGACTGCGTCAACAAGAGGGACCGTAGCGACGGGGTGGAGCGGCGACGCTGCCCAGATCGACAACACGGAACGGCTGTGTTTACTACGGTGCCTTGAGACTGCACTTCGCTTGATCTACGCTCCGGGTAGGCAAGGTTTGGCCAGACCTTGTACACTTCTTCTGGCTTTCCCTTCTAAATGTTTTGTAAATAACGATGTTTTCCAAAACGAGTGTTGCTGCACTACATTTAGGATACGACGCGAGTTGTGTGTGAATTGTCTTGTCACTGGTATTTAGCTTCTCCATGCAAATCGGGTTGTTGTTACAGATGTGAGAATGATCTGGTTTGTTGTGTTGAGAAACATCATGTGTGTTTATATGTACCGTGTACTCACAACTAAGGGGGTTAACTAACCTATAAAGCTATGCTTAGTGACAAATGAGTAAAGAATAATTCTTTTCTCAGCCTGTAATGACAATGAACAGTGTGTTCACATATTAACAGGTTTTCCTGTTTTAACTAGCCGTATTAAGGGTAAAGTAGGAGGATTGTGTTTCCCCCCGGTTCCCTGGGGACTTCTTCATCCTCCTTTCAGACATGTTGTTGCACTACATTGTGTCACTGTGTGGTAGGGATACGATGTAACCCTTAGCTTGATTGCTGAGGTTGTGCTAAAAAACAGCTGGAGAAACTTTATTTTCCTAAAAGAAAAGATTGTTTGGTCGCTTTCGTGTGTGCTTAGCAAGGCCTGTGGCCGATACTAATCGAGAATTATGTATTCTCTCATTATGAAAAACGGCGTTCCTCTGTTGAGTGTTTTTGCCATTTTTTGTAGGTGATGATGGGTTGTGTGTGTCATGTGACCTACAACTGGGTTGGACTGGCCACAGAAGCACATGTGTAAGTTTGGTACCGGGGCTCTTGGAGAGCCCTCTCTATTCTGTGTTTTTTCCTTAGTAAAAATCAGATAGCAGGTTAGCTCATGCGCTGTGTGAAGCTGTCAGACGCTTCATAGAGCTGACTATGACTGTGTCATACTCTCTTTTTGTCATTACATCGTATCATGGGTGTGGGGTCGTAAAGGGGTGAACTGGTAACCTTTCCTCCCCCTTTTTTCTGTTGGTCAGGGGTAAACCCACCTGTCCTTCAAGGTTCCTGTCACGTTGCGGTTCGGCACGTTTCAGGGTGAGGGGGGGGGGGAGTTTCCTGGTCCCACGCCCTGGAATATTGGGCGTGTGCACCGCAGAAATTCCCCCACCATAGAGTACGTCACCGTGCGCGTCTCTGTTGGTAGGACTTCCGTGTGCTGTTCAGGTCCATGTGATGGATCTGTTTCGGGGGGGTGGTCAGGGCTCCTCCTCACCAAGCTCCTATTCGGGCCTTCTGTGAGTTGGGACTCCTTCCGTGAGGAGGGAGCCTCCTTCAGAGTACAGAGCCTCCTCCTCAGATTGTCAAGGTGAGTGGACCCTCTAGAAGGAGTCCTACTCTATTGTGTATGTATTCGATTCAATTCGATTATTGAGTGTGTATGGGTTCAGTGCCTCCTCCCCGGAGAGCCCTAAAACCAATTTTTTACATGGCTCAAGGTGCAATATATTCTTTTCAATCTGTACAGCTCGCGTGGGAAGTCTCTCTGGGGATTCCCGTCTCCTTCCTATGGGAGGGTGGTGGGATGTAAAAATGTGAACAATTTTTACCCCCGGCTGTGTAGACTGGGATACATACTGTTGGTGCTTCCTTCTTTTCTACTAAAAAGAGTTGGAGTTGGAAGTATCACACCCCTCTTGTCGTTCCCCTGGGCACCTTGGGGATTCAATGACAGGTCTAAATAGCCTGTTCATTGATGTGGGTGTGTCCCGACACACGTATAGTGCTAGCTCGGGGTGTTCTGTAAACAGGCGACTGATTGGCACGCCTTGGTTGCTTGAGGTTAAAACAGCGTTTTTATAAAGCAACTGGGATGGAGGTTTTTCCTCTTCCGACGACCAAATCCGACGACCTGGTTTTGGTTATCGACGGATTCTCGTTCATATCTGGGGGATGATGACGGAATGGATCTGAACATATGTAGATGGGTCTCACAACCTGGGGGTGGGCCACCGGGCGCGGTTCGCCCAAACGTCTGGGTGGCGCCTTCTTTTCATGTTTAAGATCAACACGCATATCTGCCCCTTCTCCTGGAGTAGGCATGTCGGCGTGGTTAGGGCACGGGACTGGTTCTGGTCACGCTGGTCCGGATCAGTTGAACCCGTTGTCCGCCGGGGATGCAGATCTGCTGTTCTGGTACCCTGAGGGACTTGGGCTTTTTTCAGGGGGAAAAATGCCAGGTCGGTCCGGGTGTCACAGGGTTAAGCACTATGGAGACCCTGGT
The DNA here is from genome assembly GCF_963971535.1 of Notolepis coatsorum. Lineage (NCBI taxonomy): Eukaryota > Metazoa > Chordata > Actinopteri > Aulopiformes > Paralepididae > Notolepis > Notolepis coatsorum. The sequence goes on along the minus strand of NC_140165.1, from coordinate 233,441,892 downwards.
TGGGTACGTTTTTTATTCAGCACTGTCGTAATGGCTTACGGCCATGCCAACCTGTACATGCTCGATCTCGTCAGATCTCGGCCGCTACACAGGTTGGTCCTGGTTAGTACTTGGTTGGGAGACCGCCTGGGAATACCAAGTACGGTGTGCTTGGGGCTGGTTCTCCATTCTTTTTCGCTCCTCTCTCACGCATGGCGAAGAGGGGCCTGTTGGGGTGGTCTTTGACCTCCTCTGGTGACCCTGTGCTTCCCGTATCACCGGGCCCGGTCCGAAGTAATGTTTCGTCGACCCGTAGGCCTGGGTTAACCCTTTTTTGTAAAACTGAAACACTTGTACTGTGGTATAGCCGGTGTATACCCGCAGGTGTGTTTTGGAGTTTTTTTCTTGAGGGGTTATAGGAACAACCACCGCATTGGGTAACACCAAGGTGGTTGATTCCCTGGTGTGTTGGAGCAGTGTCAACTCCCGGGTTCACCGGTTGAGGGTGCCCCTGCACGTTCATGACGTCTGCCAATCGTGTCAGCCTTCTCTGCCTCAACCCCTCTGGGTGTTTTTTTTTTAAATGGAGGCTTGGTCATGCAACACCGCCAGCTTCCGCCCCTTCCGCCGGGCGGCTGTGTTCAGCTGTCCCCTCTGGCGCCTGTCTCGTCCGCAGTCTCCAGGCTAGGGTTAACCGCCTGTTGCCTGGTTTTTCCCCGGTGCGCTGCCTGCTTCCGTTGGTTAACCTTTTTTGTGTCCTTACGGCCATGCTGACTGCCTGTTCTGCAGGGTCAGTGTGCCAGGCGGTGTACTATTGGGGGGACAGGGCCCGCTCGGCTGAGGGGCCTTTGTCCGAATACGCTGGCGATGTGGGGGGCGGGGTCACTAAGTGCCCACCTGGTGGGGTCTTGATGCTGGCATCATGGACTTCTCCGGGCCCCCGTTCCAGGGGGTCCAGTCCCTTTGGTGGGTCTGGGTCTTCCTTCGCACTCCGCTGCTACGGCCTTGCCACGGGGTTGTGTTTGCCCTTGACCCCGTGATTCTGGGGGCAGTAACGAGGTTGTTCCCTCCGTTCCCGGGTGGCATGCGGGTTGTGCGTGTGTGTAGTCGTGGGGTCAAGCCACGGTCTGCTCACCCTGTGCGTTGAGTTGCTTGAGTGCCTCTTCGCACGGTCGGGTCCGTCGCCCTCCCGCGAAGCCCCCAATAGGGGGGGGTGCCCTCCATTAGGGTGGGTCGGGGGGCTCGGCCATCCCTGTTCTGATGGTTGTGGGGGGCTTTCAGCGGGGTGTATTTGTCGGCCGATGGCTCTCGCTCTGCCTCCCTTGTGCAGAGAGTGACGCCGAGCGAGAGCTATACGATACAGAACGTTAGGTTATGACTATAACCAAGTTCTGTTAGTATAGTGACGCTCGGCGTCCGACGCCGCTGCAGCCCTTGATCTCGCCTTGTGGTGAAAGCTTGGGAAGGAGGCGAGTGGGTGGCCCCACCCCTGCTTATATGGGTAAGCTGATAGGGGTGTGGTCAGACAAATATTGGGATTAAAGGTACATTGTGGTCTTTATTCAGTGTGCGTGCACGTGTGCGAGGACAGTGCAGAGAGTGACACCGAGCGTCACTATACTAACAGAACTTGGTTATAGTCATAACCTAACGTTTAGCAGACTGTGACATACAGGCGTAGAGACAACTCTGTGTAGAAGAGTGGAGGGGAGGGTTTGTTATTCAGATTGACCTTTAGAGCTAACATAGTAATGAGAACATGACAAAGCAAGGAGTTAACAAAGTCACCGGGGATGATTAAGAGAGTTGGAACTAAACCGTGAAACTGTTATCGCAACACATCAGTGCACAATGTCAGCTCACACACACACACACACACACACACACACACACACACTCACACTCACACTCACACTCACACTCACACACACACACACACACACACACACACACACACACACACACACACACACACACACACACACACACACACACACACACACACACACACACACACACACACACACACACACACACACACACACACACACACACACACACACACACACACACACACACACACACAACAGGGGACAGGTGTAAGAGGATTAATGAGCATGTGAGTGTAATTAAAGGCTATTCTTCTGCATAATGACATGCTAATTGGAAGTAGAAACTGCTAGGATTGGAGAGTCAGAGGATTGGGCTGCCCCCCCCCCCCCCCCCCCCCCCTTTAGGAGGTATAATACAATATTAGACGGTCCTTCAAATGACATGTGGATTAACGGTCTGTAACCCATCCAACTGAAAGGACCTCTTGTTAAGATCTTAAAAAGAACACAACCTCTTAAAATGCTATGTCTTATGAGTTAAGCCTTTAGCACAGACAGGCAGGCAAGCAGGCAGTCAGGTATAATAAGTCATTGTCCCCCAAAGCCAGGTTAGATATATAATATATATTTTTTATTGTTATTGTACCATTAAGAGTGTGTGGGTAGACGAACGTCAAGAAGCTTCAAAGCAATTTGAAGGCGGTATGGCTGAATGTGTCTGGAGCTGTCTAGAGTGCGTGCCCAGGGCACACAGCATATCAGTTGTAGAACGCTTTCTATAACCTGGCGCGTCCTTCAGTTTCCCACCACTAAAGCCCCAATACAGGTTTTTTCCGACCATATAAACGTGGTTGATATTATACTGCCGTGTTTGATCTGTAGATGAAAAAAAAAAACGTAACCTGCTGTGAATCGGAATATACGGATGTTTTTCTCCAGTTATCCCCAGCATTACCAACGTAAACAAACCGTTTACTGTCACAAAACACAGCATCATCAAATCATCAAACCTTTATTTGTATAGGCAGGTTAGTTAAGAACAAGTTCTTATTTTCAATAACGGCCTATTTGGGGGTAAAAAGCCCCCTAGGGGAAAGGAGATGGGGGATAAAATAAAATAAATAAAAATAAAACACAAAGAACATTATTAAAAAGACATACATACAGAGCAACAACTGAACTGAACAACAACAACAACAACAACAACAACAACAACAACAACAACTGACAGACAACAGAAAAGTGCTATTAGAAACTCATATTTACCTGTTGCCTAGTGTTAGTCCTTGTATGAAGAGCTCAGCCAATCAACTAGAGAATGGAAACATGTCTCCGTTTATTTCTGTAGTGTCATGAATTTTTTTTTGTTACATTTGGATCATTGATTGGGCCTTTTAAGGGGCCTGGAGAATTCCAATTTTACCTTTACTGTACAGTACGTGCTTAGATTTATTTTAGAACCCCGGCCTGTTGTCATGTGTCACATCCGCTTCTCTCGTCATTGGCTCCTTTTTTCCGCCCTCGTCTTTCATTCTATTTTACTGAATTCTATCTTTAGGCAGACGGTGCCTGTGACAGGAGACGAGATTACAAGTAACAAAATGAATGTCCACACATACATGCATGAGAGCACACACACACACACACACACACACACACACACACACACACACACACACACACACACACACACACACACACACACACACACACACACACACGCACACACACACGCACGCACCCACGCACGCACGCACACACGCACGCACACATGCACACAGACACACACACACACACACACACACACACACACGCACGCACGCACGCACGCACGCACACACACACGCACGCACGCACGCACACACAGGCACACACACACAAGCACACAAACACGCGTTTGTTTATGTGAAATATGGGGGGACATCACATAGCATTACATATACTTACATGCATTCTAACCCTGACCTCAACCTAACCCTAACCTTAACCATCACACTACAATAGCTCGTCAAACTAAATCATGATGTCGAAAATGTCCTCATTTGGTAGTGTACACACACAGACACACACACACACACACACACACACATGTACACACACACGCGCGTGCACACGCACACACACCACACACACACACATCATCATCATCATCGTCATCGCTCCACTGATCTAATTCTTTTCGAGAAGTTACCCATCATCATCTCTAATTGTGTCTCTCTAACCTGACTCTATACCCTGTCAGTCCTGAGGGCCACTGATGACAGCACAG